>NW_020799102.1:8767912-8903722 GCF_003259725.1 Athene cunicularia | reverse complement strand
CCCCCCTTTTTTTTTTTTTTTTTTTTAAAGCACTGCGATGGGATTGGAAAAAACACCTGTCTACTCCCTCACTGCTCTGCTTCCTCAGATGTCAGTATTTAAGTAGTTGAGAACTGGTTTTATCTGTGATGTTTGTTCTCAGTAAGGTCACTTGAAGGCAAAAGTATAATGTTTGCCAGTCTTGGATTGACATATTTTAAAAGAAAAAGCCTTTATTACATGAATATATCACAACCTAATGGCTGTTTCATGTTGGGAGGGTGGGGGGGAGTAATATCCTGAGGCAGTATTTTAATCAGAAAGATCACAGGAGCTGCCCATCAGCTCGGCTCTTCCATGCAAGTGTCCTCAGATGACAAAATAATCCTTTTTCTTGGCATAATGCTTTTCATTTCTGCAGAATCTTTCCTTTCAGAGTAAAGGGTGGACTGTGAACTTGAGGTGAGGCCAGAACTTGTCAAGTATTGATGCTTGAAGGGAGGAGCCCCAAGGTGATCCATGGTGAAAGCAGTATGTGCATTCCCATTGAGCTTATGGATGTGCTTTTGTTTCTGTTGTACTTCCTGTCTTTGTCTGGGAACTTTTTTTTCTCTGCATGTTTATACCCTTCGGGTCCTCTCCCATCAAGATTTATCTCTAAAAAGACTGCAGCAAGCCAGTCCTCTTTGTAGTAGTTTGCCCTGGCATCTATGAGTCTCTGAACTCCAGTGTAAAGGAATGGGGGGATTTTCCAACTTTAAAAATAAGTCTTATCTCTGAGGCTCTCATGAGTGATGATGGATGTATTTGGAACAAAGAATTAAAGAGCAGGCTCTGCTGAAGACTAGCCTTTGGGCCTTTTGGGGATGCTTATGTCTGTATTTAAGTTTGATGCTTGGGCTTTTCCTTCCATTTGTCTTCTGTCCGGTTTTGCCTCTTGCAAGCCTTCATGGGAGTGGGAATAAAAGATGGTTGTTATAAGTAAGAGCAAAGATTCATCTTGCTGAGTACCTTGTCTCTGACAGTGGTCAGCCGTGGCTATTTAAGGAAGCAGATAAGCTTAAAGCAAGCGTGCAGTAGGAATGCAGTAGGATGCTTGCATTTTGTCTTTCATGAAAGTCTAACTGTAGTCTTGTTCCAGAACTGACCAGGTAGGGAGGAAAATGCAGTTTTTCTGATTAAAACCATTCACTCGGCCTAGGCATGTCAGCCTGCTGTGTCCAGATTAAGGTGCTGTATGGAAGCTGGATGTCCTAAACCAGCTCCAAAGTGGCCCCTGCTGTGTGTTGCATCCTGGAGAAAGACCGCTATTTCTAGAAAAGTCTCTGTTGGTGTGCAGAGCCTGAGACCTTCCAGTGTACAGGCCTTCCAGCGTGGATGTGGGGAGGAGAGCAGAGTCAATGCACAAGATATCATGTTGTCACTCAGATGAGTGGGCTGCTGTGCACCTATCATTGTGCCATCCACAGGGAACATTCCATTGCTTTGTTTATTGAGCTGCTGTTTTTAAAATTAAAAACAGCCAAATGTTTCATAAAATATTAAGAGGCACTGCTTTAGTGTCTCTCATCAGATTAAGTATGTCACTTTGTGTGTCCTTAGGGTGATGAAGCCAATCAGCTTGGTTGTTCTCTCACCTTAAGGATGCATTAAGGTGACATGCTTCATCTCACAAGGGATGCTGAAGCTATCACACTGCAGAACTGGTAACCGTAGGGGTCCTGCACTTTAACTGTGGATTCTCAAATGAAATTTTGCAGAAGCAATACAGTTTGCTTTGTACGAGTGAATTCCTTTTTGTTAGAGAAGCGTTTCTTGAAAAAAAATATTGAGGTAATACAGTGGTAGACACATGCACAGAGGCCGCTCTGCAGGAAAGAAAGAAATTACAACATGTTTTGTATGAAAGACCAAGAACTGTTATGTTTCAATGGGTAAAGGGGTGGAAGCCTCTATATTCCTCAAACACTCTTTCTGAATATGGATTTTGAAGCTGTTTTGCTTGCAGGTGAACTTTTTTCATTCATGAGCCAGTTCCAGTATTTTAATCACAACACAGTGGCACTGGAGTAGCAGAGGGTTGGGAAACTGTGGGATGTAGTAGCCCCAGGACTAGAAAGCTGAGGGAGGGTCTCCAGCTTACTGCACAGAAGCCCTGAGGCTGCACGCTGGTGAAACACAGCATGTTGGAGCTGGGACCGAGCTGTGGAGAGCTACCTTTCACTGAGGTTTCCATCATCTCTTGCCTCTACCCAGCAGTTCTAGCACGCTTCAGCATGTGGGTAGTACTTCGGAATGCCGCAACATACCGGGTGAAATAGTCGTGAAAGTTTAGTAAACTCAAGATACAAGACCGACCTGACTTCTGAACATCCTGGCTGTTTTCGGTTGTGTGGCATCTTCAGACCTGGTAAGGAATGGCACACGTGGTATGTTACTCTCGTGTTCCCACTGCGCGCAGCTAAATCACACACGTGTGCGTCAGGGAGCAGTTAGTCAGGAGTCTGTTCTGAAGGGCAGCAGTTCCTTTGTCTGATCTGATACACTGCTGCTTTGCTTGGTGCTGGTGTGAGGGAGTAATAAAGCAAAGCCTTCAATCATATGACCTGATCAGAGAGGGTTGTCTGTAGTGATGGATAAGTCCTCTTGGAACAATAGGCTGCTTGAGCTGTGCCCAAGGACTGATGGGGTTGGTTGGGGCTTTGCATTCATTTTTGGCCTAAGTAAAAAGAACAGTGAGATCAGGGTTCCAGTTCTGTTTGCTGTTTGCCTTCAAATCTCTGCCTGATCTAAAATGGTACCTACCTCTGCTCTTCCCAAAGATATTTGGAAAGCACTTTATCCATCTCCTTTAGAATACGCTGAGTATTTTGAGGACTCCCACATTATTTTGGTTCCTTAAATTTGCTCTCTTCCAAGTAGGTACAAACCAAAGACATCTTTCCACCTTTCACCCTTATGCCCCCCTGACTGAGGAGCTGTATGCTGAGCAAATGGACGTGAGTTCCCTTCCCTGGGACGTCCCCCCAGCCAGGGCCTTTTCCTGCAGGCCTCTTGTATGATTTTGTCACGCTGCTTCATTTTTATTCTTGATTTATGACATTCGCCATTCTTGGTAGAGAAGCTAAAAAGGTTAATATTATGGAAGTGCTTGTATTCTGTGAAAGGTAGCTTTTTCTGGTTGTATTGAGAAACCTCTGAAGAGGAATGTGTGTGTGTGGATTCTGCTTAGCTTTCTAATAACTGAATTGTGCAGTGGTTTATCTGTTAGCTGTACCCAGTGTTATACGAAGGATGCCACCTGTCTGCATCTGGGCCAGAGGTGTATTTGAATGTATTTGCATTTTTGCAAAGGAGATGTAGCTCAATAGAGAAGCAGAAAAATACATCCCCAACGTGTGGGTTCAGTTTAAAGCAGAGATGCTCTATCATCTTAAAATGCATGCTGAACAAATACAGTTTTGCTTCTGTTCTGCAGAACAAAATGGTATATGGATGAAAGAATGGCTTTCCCCCCAGCACATGTGCAGCCACTTTGTGGATCAAGGAAGGGTTTGTGGAGCACAGAAGAGCTATTCCTGCTGTAGAGAAGTGCTGGTTCGATACCCTCTTTCAAGCATTCTTAGCTTTAGCCACAGTGATAGCAGGCTAGGGCTGTGCTGCAGTGGCTCTGCCTGTACTGCTACTGCTGCTTAGGCATTCTGCCTTTGTCAGAGTGAATCAGGACATCTGGAGGAAAGGGACTGTGGGATGACTAGGACTTTTCTGCCACACACACAAGAAAATTTTGTACTTGGAGAATGGATAATAGAATGCCTTTATACCAGAAAAGAGGAACTGCCCGGAAGATCCTACTCTCCTGCTAGAGGTGAGGACACAGAGCTACCCTCGGAAGTAGAGGACGAGGTTTCTTCATCTAGATGCAGTGGTAGGCTTGAGAAGCATTTGTTTTCTGAAAGTTGTCTGTGATCTCTTACTGTTCTATTGGGGTTTTATGTTTCTTTGCTCTCTCTGTCAGTAAATGACCATTTCATTCTGGCAGTGCCCTACTGTTTAAATTATGGATAGGGCTAGTTTATTGTGGACCTGTTTAGCATCAGTTTTATTGCTTGCCTGCATTCCTGCTCTGCTGTGGGATTGTCATTGCAGTGCCTTTTGGGTATCCTCTTTGCTGTCAACTGGCCTGACTCCTAGGGCTTGAAAAGCTGTTCGGGGATTCCTCTGGGAGCCTAAGGGAGTTATTGGAAAGAAGTCAAATTCTCATAAGTTCCTGAGAAAGCTGTCGTAAGCCTTGTGGCTGCTGGGTTATTGCCAAGTCCTTTATTCATGGGACCCATGATGAGCCATTGCTAGACAATAATGGTTGTAGGTTCCTTTGTACTGTATTGTGAAAGGAGAACTAGTTCTGGGCCATTGTTTTGGCCATTGTAAGAAAATACAAGATTCTCTGTATCAAAGCATTTACAGATTAATAAGCCTCATTTTCTAGCCTTTTTTTTTTTTTTTTTTTTCCCCTTTTTCTCCGTAGGGTTCGTTCTTTATGCACCCAGTTCACCTGTTGCAGGTTCAGTCCTAGCAATGATCCATCCAAAGTCAGACTGCTTTGGCAGCCTGTGGCTTTTGGCAAGTGGAAGACCCATTTGCCATGTGCAGTGCTGATTCTGATGGCAAGTGCTGCTGTGGATGAGCCAACTGTCCTTTACTGCTGCCTCAGTTATTTGTTAGAGTAAGGAAAATGGTTTTGATGACCCCTCCTTGTAGTATTTCCGTAGTGTATGTATAACTATAGTACACGCATACACACACAGAGTGTATGTATTAACCCTGCCTTTGCCTGTTTGTGACTAGTTCTGTTGGGCAGGCTGTTGTATAAGTTGCAGAGTTGCTCTTACCCTGCACGTTTGCCTTACATCCTCAAGTCATTTGGCAGTTTGTTGCCCCCTTATCTGCCTCTGCAGTGAAAGGGGTGAAGTCACAAGTAACTTATTTGCCTCATGGTCTTTCCATTTTTTGCTGCTAGCTTGTGGCTTTGTCCTGCTTCATGGTGGACAGTGTTTGGTACAACTCTACAGTTTTGAAAAGCTAGTGCTGCAGTTTTCATTTCCCATGGGAAGGTAGTCCTCCACCCAAACAGCTTTCATTCTGTGGATGTCTGCCGTAGTGCAGTCTTCTTTGCTTTTAGTTTAGTCCAATCGCCCTACACTCTAACCACTTAGTAAAAAATGAGTGGATTAAAAAGTTATCCAGAACAGTATTGAAATGTCAAGCATATGCATTCAAAGTCATTTCAAATACTTAAATTTAAAATTAAATGTGTTGGTGCATTGAAATTGTTTGATACATCTCTCTGTTCAGGAGTGATCTGGGATGGAATCCAAACTAAACCATGCGAGATCCCTGGAGGGAAAAGTGCAATGCAAATTGGAGGTAGAAAAGTCAGTCTGAGCTTTGGTTTGGCTTTGTCTTTGCAGTCTCTGAATGTGTGCCAGCTATGGATGAACAGCAGTAGGACAAATATTTAGGTGCTGCTGTACAGCCTATGGAAGCTTTTATTCAGTGGCATGCATTACAGATTTCATACCAGATCTGAAAAATTGTGTTTCTGTCAGAACCCACACCACTTCGTTTCAGCACAATGTTCTGCCAGCCCTGAAATGTGTCTGCATTTGCTCGCAGAGAGCTTGCCTGGATGCAGGGCTTGGTGCCGTCTATTTCTCTCTTTTCTTGGCTTGCTTTCTGCAGATAAAATAATAGTAATAATAAAAAGCCCCAGAAAAATCCTCTCCAAAATGTTGCTATTTGCAGCTGATATGTGAATGATTTTAGCAGTCATTTAAGTTGTTTGGTGGTGGGTTTTTTGTTTAGTTTTGGTTTTTTTCTTTAATTTAGAACATCTTGTTTTGATTTGAAGATTTAAATATGATAGCGCTACAGTAGAGCTAGGCATGTGGTCAGCTGCATAGATGTTGGCAAACAAGTCAGGGGATGTGTTTCTAAGCCATGGTTTGGAAGAGCTGGGGTGTAAGGGACTGATTGAAAGCTGGAGGTATTGGAGAAAAAGAAGCTTTTCTGAAATTTGATGTGCCAAGCTGCCTTAGTTTTCATTAAGTCTGAAGGATCAGAGTGGACACAACATATTTAAGGGACTGGGGAAAGAAGTCACAGAGGATGCAAAAAGCCAGGCTGGTATTGAGCCCCTGTGAGGGTAAGTTGCATGTGTGTGTGCAGATGCTGAGAGCAGAGTGTGACTGTTGGTAATTTCTAGATTTTCTGTGGAACAGTTTGCATCACCACAGATGCACAGAAAGTTGCTGCTCACTAGTCTGGCCTTGTAGGAGCTGCCGATGAGCCAATGTCAGCAAGGAGTGCGATGATCTGGTACTGTTTACCCAGCCCCAAGCCCGTAGCTTGTGCTGAGTGACATGGACTGGCCTGGGTGTAACAAGGAGGAGATGATGTCAACAGGGTGGGAAAATCCTCTTATGACTGTATCGGGTGGACTGTGGAAATATGAGGGAATGGGAAGTTGATATCATGAAGGAAGTCAAACTAGGGTTTTACTTTGCTGTAGCAGCACATGGATGATGGGGATTGAAGGCTGAAGATGCTGGCTGTAGATGTTTCAGTGTTTATCTTCAGAAGTCAAAGGTTTCTCTTGAAAGGTTTCCTTCTAAGACAGGGTGTGTGTAATGTGCGTGCTGTATGATGTACACATGTAAAATTGCCTTTCCCAGTCTCCTGCTGCTGCAGAGCGGATCAGACTGTCTTTCCTTCTCTGCTTATGCCAATGAAAATAAATTGCCCCACCATAACTTGTGAGGAAAGCAGCATTCTGTAATCCTGTGTATAACGCCACTGGCCAACAGTGTTGAAAACAAAGCCAGCCCTTCCTGTGGTGTTGGATGCTGCTTTAGGCAGGTTGGAGAGCCAGCTGGGCAGAGGCAGTGGAGCTGTCACTTCTGCAACTTTCTTACTCATGGCTGTTGAAATGGGCTCTTCTCTGAAATGTGGACAATACGTGGGTTTTTTTGTTGCCCCTTTCCTCTCCCCCATCCCACAATTACTTAAGATAGCCTGGTTGCTTCTATCAGGGAAGGTGCTGTTTTTTTTTGCAGCTCACAGAACAGGGGAAGAGGCATTGCACATATGGTATTTTGTTCCAGACAGTTTTTACACCCCTCCCATTTCTGTTTTCTCTTTTTAAAAGCTTCACAGAGCAGAAGATGAGGCTCTAATGACGCAGGAGGAGGGAGGGAGAAGGAACCTTCCCTCTTAATTTTTTGCTGCTTATGTGTCACTGACGAAGTAGAACACGGTGTGAGTGTCAGTGTCTCTGTACACACAGTGGTGTGGAGCAAGTGCTCAGATTTGAGTCATACAGGGGATAGCTGAAGTGGGACTGCATGGGCAGGGGCTGAAGGAGAGGCAAATACTGGAAGCTGGAATTCTAAGCAGCTGAGAGAAGGGGGTTGCAGCTGACTTAGTTCTGTCGCCTACCTGTTTCTTCTTATTTTTGTTGCCGATTCTGATAGCAGAGCACAAGAGCAGATACAGGGTGTGATTTTCAAGGGGGCTAGCAGGATTCTGAGTGCTGCCCTCTGCTCCTGGCAGAGGCCTTCCAAGCTTGTTTGTGCTGTCTCACTTACACTAGTCATGTGCTGTTCTTAGTGACCAGCCTTGCCTGCTCTCTGTTTTCTCAGGTTTATACAGCTGCTCTGTCTGTTTTCCTGGAATACTTGGGATGTTTCCCTCATTTCCCCTCTACCTTCAGTATGTCTATTAGGGTTGGGGGTGTTGGAATGTGCAATCTGCCCATACTCTTTTCTTTGTTGCCAGCATGCTGTGATCAGCTTGTATTCCAAGAACACCGACTGTTTACCAGGGATGTTCACCCATGGCTCAAACCTCTGCTCAAAGAGGGCTGACACAGAAAGTGAGGTGACCAGCAAGTCAGGTAAAGGAGCTGTGGCTCGAGCCTGGGTTGTGCTGCTGGATGGCATCCACTCGGCTAGCCTGTGTCCTGGGAGATGCTTCGTTGTTTCTCCTGAGCATCCGAGTTGATACTTGGTTGAACACAAGTGGGTCACCATAGTGTTTCTGGGTTACTGGTGCTGCTACATTTCTGAGCTTTCAGCCAGGGAATGAAACTATTCTTAAGTCTCTTATGGTAGAATGATCACAGTAAGGTCACCCATTCATGCACTTGACCTATTACTTTTCCCTGATGTTTGTCCCTTGCTGCAACATAGTTGCTATTTCCATGAAGCACTGCTTCCTTAGAAAAGTGACAATTCAGTTCTAGAAAAAAACAGAGCTGTCTTTGCTGGAACTTGGCTGAAGGTTGCATTTGTCGTTGTGCATGTGGTATGGCTTGTAAACAAAGTTTGCCCTGCTTTTTTCCAGGAGCCACAAAGAAGCTTAAAATATGCGTTTCTGTGTGTGTCTCTGGAGATTACTGTGCTTTCACCATTTACTTTCATCTGTATTAAACACTGCTACACAAATTTAACAATAGTACAGGGCAAGTAAAGCAGCATAATATTAATCCTGTTTAGTTGGTCCTGTGTAATCCAGCTGTTTCTAATACACCTGGGCTTGGATTCATGCCACTTAACTGAAGTGTTTAAAGTAAGAGGTGGAGAGATGCTTATGTCTAGATGATGACTTCCATCTTAGTGGGAAGAGGTGTCTGACCTTAGAGGAAGTTGACAGCGGTGATCTGCCGAACTTGGGTATCTCCCGAGTGCCTAAAGCTGGGTTGGATGGAGTCGAGACTAGTGTTGGACAGCCCATGAAATGTATTGGAAACCCATTGTGCGTGCCATCTTTTGCAGCTTTGCTGCTATTTGGGTTAAAGGAAACTCTGCTTATACTTTTGCAGAGCTGCTAAAAGCTTGTTTCAAGTTGGATCTATTTTCCTTCTCTTTTTCTAGTAGGAACATGAAGGGTGATGCCTTTTGTTTTGCACGTGTATCTTGACTAATTGTTGTGGGTCATTAAGTCTCCTTTAAGGAAGTGTAGCTGCTGCTGGCAACGGTAGCAGCTCGACAAGGAGCATTTAGCTGCCACTGGGCCTTCAGTGGGGCATAGCACTTGCCCCTATCTCAGACTGCAGGTCATGGTCACCCAAACTCAGCCAGAGACCTCAAATAAGGCAGAGCCTTGACTGCAGGGATTCTTCAGGAACAGCAGAGCACAGGAGGGGTATGAGGGTGTCAGTAACATCCACAGGCGCAAGCTAAAGCTTGGTGTGAAACCTTGCAGATTCCTCCTTTCTCTGAACTTTCTTGCTGCTTTCTTGCTGTCGCTCGTTCAGAATCAGGTCTCTCTCTCCCAGCCCTCCCTATCCATTCTCACCTCCAGTCTGAGAGCTGGAAGTGAGCAGAGAAGCATCATGTCAATCTGAGGCGGTACTCAGTAGGTGACCTGGGAGGACCCTCTCCCTAACCTTGCCAGGGATGGTTCGTGCTTGTGATGTGCCATTCATCCACTGGGTGTCTCTGGGCTATGCAGAGCTCCAGGCAACAGCTAGTCCCTAGAAAGCTGGCACTGGGGATGCTTTAGGCTGCAGTTTGTGGCTGCAGTTTTGTTCTTGCTTTGAAGGGCGTTGTGCTCCCTTCTAGGTTGGCCACTCAGAATGTGGCTTGCCCACTCTTGAAAATGGAGCATGTAGTAAGGCAGCACTGTGGGTTGCAAGTAGTACCTGTCTTGACCCGTTCCAAGGGCGGTGAATTCACCAGCCTGGTTTTGCTTTATGGCCGTTTCTGGACACTTTACCCCTCTCATTGCACTGAGCTGTGCAGAAGGTCTAAGGGAGGAGGATGTTGATGTAGCAGCTTTGCTACCTTTCCCTAACTGATTGGCTTTTTGCTTTTTTCCCTTAGCTGTGACAAGCTTACTCTTGCATGCACACTCAAGTAGATAATTAATCTGTCTCTCAACAGGGCTCTGCTGGCCACAGTATTTTCTTCAATTCCATGGAAATAGTTACTTTTTCATTATGATGCTGGAAGGGTAAAAGGCAGCCTATTCTCAGCTTTAAAAATGCCGTGATAGAAGGTAAAGCTTTCATTAAACATGCCTGGCTGAATTTATACGCTTAAGTATCTGAACTGTGGCTAATATCTTTTGAAAGAGAAGGAAAGAACACAGCTGTAAGAGCCAGCATTTTGTGTTTGGATGGTTAATCAGTAGTATAGAAAAATAATTGAATTAATTCTGTCATAGATTTAGCAAAAAAAAAACCAAACCAACAAACCAACCAAAATATCAATGTATGTTACTGTAGGGTAGGTGTCCCCTTCTTTCCATCTCACGACTATTTAGGAGTGCTGCCATCTCAGTGACTTGCAGATGATGGTATCCGTGTTGCAGCTCTCTGCTGTTACAAACTTACCTGATGGAAGATTTGCAGTGTAATAAGGGGTACCAGGAGCTTTTTCCTGCTGACTTGGCTTTGAGAGGGTACTTGGTTATGCTGAATGATGTTTTGTCATTAAATAGGCAAACTCGTCAACAACTGGACACGTTGTTTGGTCCCATCACTTGCTGTGTGCTATTTGTCACAGATTTCAGCACACCTTTATGGTGCATAAATGGTGAGATGGGATTTTCCTGGACTCAGGCTGGGATTTGAGCCTATCTGAGGTGGTGTTGGTAACTTTTGGGGGTGGTCAGGATATCAGTCACTCAGTGCTTTGCTGAGGGTTGTCTGGTGGAACAAGCCCTGGGCCTGTGAATAACTGATTCTGTAGATTACTAGCAGTGATTGTAGTAAGTTGAACAAAGGTGGGTATGTCATGTTCAAGACTGGATAATAGTAGTAATATTTTTTTTTTTCTGAATTGGTTTGATGGCAGCACTCAACTAACACACTGCAAATCAGCTGCTGGGTAATAACTTGCTATACCGTGCAGAGCAGCGTGCTTTACAGTTGTACGGGAGCTGAAAGTTGCCTCACTGTACAGACACAAAATAATTCTGCATAGCTGCTTGGTGGCTTGTGTACAGGGTTGAAATGCTGGGGTTTCATCCCCAAGCCCCAAATTAAGGTTGACACATGGGTGATTCCCACAGCCCTTCACCAAAGGTGGGGTGAGTTTGCCTTTAGGCTTCCCTCCAGGGTGGTGCTGGCCTGGCAGGGAGAGCCATTGGGTAAAGGAGCCCCAGGGGTCTGCATTCAGTAACCCAAGGCCAGGTGTCCCACTGAGGGATAAAAGCTGGGACCCCTTGCAGGAGGGGCAGTGTCTGTGTGTGAGGTGGATGCCCTGTGCAGAGTTCCCTGTTGGGGAAGGACCTCCTGACTCCCTGGGACTGGGCTCCAGTCAGGTCTGGCTTTTGTAAACGTGGGCTGTGTAGAGATTCAGTGTGTGGCTTCCTTGGTCTTATGTATTTGGCTTGTTGACTTGGTTGTCTCCCATCCCTTCTATGGCAGACTGCATGTCACCATTTATTCCACCCATTGTTGGTTGTGCAGTGTTGTTGTTGGGGTCAGTGGGATTGATGTTGGTTATGTATAATCTGACTGACTTGTTTGTACCCCCAGAACTCACCCATGTACAGACCCTTTTGTATCAAATACAATTTGGTTATTGGTTCATCTTTATGCTGGCTGTGTCCTTTATGCTAGGCCTGATAATTGGCAAAACAAGGGTTTAGGCTTGCAGCAACATAAACCAGAACTCTGTTCATAAATTAGTCACTTAGCTGTGATGTGTGGACATGCGTCATGTTTGTAGCTAACCTTGCCAAAGATTCATTACAAACTTGGTTAGAAGTTGGTACGTGGAGGCAGCCGGCGTGTTTGGCTTGGATAAATACCCCTGTTCTGCATCCATGGGAGGGGTGGTTCTGTGCTTACCCAGACCATTTCAATGTAGGATAGAGGTTCACAGTCTGTGGCAGAAGACCAGGAGTTGGGAATCATGGCAATGCCATCATTTCCATACCACAGAGTCAGAAGAGAACATCTGACTAAGATGGGGAACCCAGGACTTTTGGAACAGTTAAGGTTGAAAACAATGAATCTGGCAATTGGCAAAGCAACAGTCTCAAAAAGATGTTTTTAAATCTGCCATTTGTCTTGGCAGAAACTTGGAAAGTTTCAACACCATCACATGCAGGCGTTAATATGAGTTACAAGACCTGGTTGTTGGTTTCTGTTTATTCCTTCTCCATCTTCAGTCCATAGAGGTTATTTCACTTCCGTGGAGGCAGAAGCTTCATTTTACTGGCATGAACCCATGTGGCTGTCTGCAGCTGTAATTGGGAAGGAAGGGTTATGCTGCTGAATTTTCTTGTCACCACTGCATCTCAAATAAAGGACTGATTTAGCTACTGGAAGGGACAATGTAAACTTTTTTGTTTAGGTTGTTAAAAATATCACATCATGACGAAGAATGTTTGTCACAACAACAAATCATTCCTTGTATCACCTGCCAGACCCATGGTAATGAAATAGAAGTTGAACTAAACAGGTCCATGTGGATGTAATATGGATAAATAGCCACTGCCGAGGTGTGAAAGCAAGGGAAACTGGGAAGAAATTTTCAAGATACAGAACATAAAGATCCTGTATCATTTTTTCTCCTGTAATCTGGGTCCCCATTCAGCAAAGTACTGACAAATCCCTGTTCAGCTAAGTATTCAGAGGTGTGTTTCCAAAGGGTTTCAAGTCTGTGGAAGGCACAGAGAGCAGCACTTCAAAGGGCTTTTAAAATCTATGTGTTATAGATGTCCTGTACCTACAGAGGCAGTGGAAAATTTCCTCCTAGATCCTTGCTAGTTTCTTTCCTTGAACACCTTGGCTCTGAGACCTGTCTTGCTTTTGTCTGGCTTAGCCAAGGTAGAGCAGCCCGTATCACAGTATTGCTCTGAACTGAGGCCTTTATGGTATAACAGATCAGAATAAGAATGATGGGAAATGGTGACCACAACAGGGTTGTTAGTAGGCCCAAATGCCTGTGTAAGCATGCCGATTTATTAATCTGCTTTTTATTTATTTATTTTTTTAATATTCATATTCATCATTTATTCAGCTGCTGTCTGGTGGCAAGATCTCCCGTGTGTTCAGCAGCTCAGGAGGTGGAGGCAGACCCACGAGGCTGCTTCACTTCGTGCAGAAATTCTGCGTGAAATACACTGTCGAGATTTGAAGGTGTTACAGCGATTAACTAAATGGGAACTTGAATGGCAAAATGATCCTGTTACGCTGCTTAGGCTTGGCAGAAGGAGAGGTGTCGGGGTGCTGCTGCAGTGCGTTTCAGAGCTGTGGGAGTTTGTGACAGTGGAGCAGGTGTGAACACTCCAGATCATGACTAAGTGATGTCTCGGCTGATGAAGAGTGCTGTTTTATTCCTTTCCCTTCAATGTTTTCTTCCAAATCTAATTTGCCTCAATTATGTATTCTTCTCTCTTATTTACAGTTACTGATGGCTTGCAGTTTTGTGTCAGCCTGTTCCTGTTGCAGGCATGAAGAGGAGGGAATTAGTCTTCGCTCTGCTGGTTATCAGAGACCCGGTAGCATTAAGGCACTGCACAAGGAGAGAGAGCTCTTGTCCTCAGGAACGAGTCCTCTAAATGGTGGAAGATGGGCAGGGAGTGTCTCTAGCACACCTGGAGCTAGGAATGGAGCTCAGGTCTCCTGGGCACGTAGTCCAGCCTCCCAGCTACTGGTGGGTGCACAGGCTTGTGTGGCACTCCTTGCTGGCATGTTGAGTTTTCATCTTTGCTGTGTTATATATTTTAGCTGCTGCTCTCTGGAAATAGCCGTTCTGTTGTGGCTATTGAGATGGAGAATTTTTGAACTTGGGTGTACAAATAAATGGAATGAAAATAAGTAAGACCCCAGGTTCCTCGTAGAAGCTGGGATTCTCTTCTAGATGCTTGTGGATTGGCACAAAGTCTGGAGGAGAAAGGTTTACAAATGGTAAGCCTTAGGTTTCCAAAATTGCCTCAGGCTGTTTTTAAAATATGTGTTTCAGTATGGAATTCCCATACAGAGGGACCATTAATGAAGCTGACATCTATTTTCCTTATGCCATTTAGTAATTAGGGAAAACCAGAAAAGGGTAGAGTGAGGAAGACCTCACAAAGGATTTTTCTTGCCCTTTCAGTTTACAACCATTTATTTTGAAAAGTACCAACAACTAATTTCTTAATCAATGTAGGTTTACTGACCAATTCTCAACACACTGGGTCAAGTCATTTGAAACAGGTAGCCCAAGTCCTTAAGAATAGATGCTCCTTCCTTACAACTGGTATTTCCCACTGCTTCGCAAAGGTTTGAGTGTATCCATAGATAGGAGATAAACTTGACTTCTAGATAAACAGAGCTGTACTTATAAGGCTTTTCAGTTATTTTTATTTCCTCATCTAAAACTACATACATAAAACCAACCACTTGCTTTTTGGAGTGTATTGGGTTTACATGGCAAGGTTTTGGTAGCGGGGGGGCTATACAGGTGGCTTCTGTGAGAAGATGCTAGAAGCTTCCCCCATGTCCCGCAGAGCCAGTGCCAGCCAGCTCCAAGATGGACCCGCCATGGGCCAAGGCTGAGCCCATCAGCGATGGGGGTAGCGCCTCTGGGATAGCGTAGTTAAAAAGGAGGGAAAACCCAACCTGTGGGAGAGCAATTGCAGCCGTGTGAATATGAGAGAGCAAGAATCTGCAGACACCAAGGTCGGTGAAGAGGAAGGGGCAGGAGGTGCTCCAGGTGCCAGAGCAGAGATTCCCCTGCAGCCCGCGGGGAGAGGGCAGGCTGCGCCCTGCACCATGGAGGTCCCCGGGGGAGCAGAGACCCACCCGCAGCCATCCTCCGCCACCCCACGCCGGAGCAGGGGGTGCCCGAAGGAGGCTGTGACCCCGTGGGCAGCCCACGCTGGAGCAGCTGCTGGCAGGAGCCGTGGCCCCGTGGAGAGGAGCCCACGCTGGGGCAGGTTTGCTGGCAGCACTTGTGACCCCACGGGGGACCCACGCTGGGGGGGTCTGTGCCTGAAGGGCTGCTCCCTGCGGCGGGGACCCACGGGAAGATGCTGCAGCCCCGGGGGAACAACCCACGTGGGAGAAGTTCGTGGAGCACTGTCTCCCGTGGGAGGGAGCCCACACGGGAGCAGGGAAGAGTGTGAGGAGTCCCCGCCCGGGGAGGAAGCAGCGGCAGAGACACGGGTGATAGACTGACTGCAACCCCCATCCCTGCCCCCTGTGCTGCTGGGGGCCAGGAGGGAGAGAAAACTGAGTGAAAATAAACACAGGAAGAAGAGAAGGGTGGAGGGAAGGTGTTTTTGAGATTTAGTTTTATTTCTCATTATCCTACTCTGATTTGATTGCTTATAAATTAATGTCCCCAAGCTGAGTGTTTTGCCCGTGACTGTAACTGGCATGTGATCTCCCTGTCCTTATCTCCATCCACGAGCCTTTTGTTATATTTTCTCTCCCCTGCCCAGCTGAGGAGGGGACTGATAGAGCAGCTTTGGTGGGCACCAACCCCATCAACCCAGCACGGTCCTTTTTGGTGACCACAAAGTGACCTCTGGGAGGGAAGGCTGTACTGGCTCAGGCTGAGTGGGGTTCCTTGTCCCCGCAGCCCCCTCCCAGGGCCGGGCTCTGTGGGGCAGCTGGAGAGGTGATGATAACACCGCAGGGTGCTGGCTGCTGCCGGGCAGTGCTCGCCCAGCACCAGGGCTGTCTCTCCAACGCTCCCCCTCACCCGTGGGCTGGGGGCGGGCAAGATCCTGGGAGGGGACACAGCCAGGATAGCTGGCACAAAGTGACCAGAGGGATATTCCGTACTGTGTGATGTCTGCTCGGCCATAAAAGCTGAGAGAAAAGAGGAGAAGCGGGGCGAGAGGGCATTCATTATGGTGATATTTGCCTTCCAGATCAACTGCTGGGAAGTGGCCAGACATCACCTGCTGATGGGAAGTGGAAGATAAATCTTTTATTTTCCTTTGCTTCCCCCATGACTTTCTTTATTAAATTTCCTTTATCTTCACCCATGAGTTTTCTTCTGTCTTATTTTCTCCCTGTCCTGCTGGGGAGGGGAGTGATAGAGCATCGTGGTGACCACCTGGCATCCAGCCAGCGTCAACTCTCCACATTGAGGCATTCAGATTTTTAGAGATAGATGTTCTTATTCAAGTGTGTAACTTAAGCAGCACTCTGTATGCTGGATCGAGCTGTGGTACAGTCTGTCTAGTAGACAGTGAGGACTCTTGAAGACCTAACCTTTGAGCATGGAAACAGGTACCTGATTTTCAGTTAATTGTGTAACACTCAATGTTATACATGTGAGCACAAACACTGCCCCCCATATGTATATACAGAAATATTTTTTCCTACTAACCTTAAGCTTTGGATAGTTAGATAGTTGTATGTTAATTTTAATTTTTTTCTCTAGTCAGAATGCTCACAGAAAATACTAACATTTGCCTTAAAGCTCTTTTTGGCAGAATTTCCTGTAAAGAACCCAAGTAATGTATCTGGTTGGAGTACAGGACATTGTATATTAGCATATATATCTTCATGCTTGCTGAAGTGTTGCCTAATCTGCAAGTAAATCACTGGACTGGTGGCCTAAGATTTATCTTTATTCAGCCTGACTTCCACTTAATGCACCTGCATATTTCTAACCTGATTGTGTCCCTTTAATGTGTATCAAACCCAAGTACTTTTGTGTCTTAACAATGAAAATAATCCAAATGTCACTGAGGTAGAATGATTAAAATATACCACTTTGTAATTTCTTTCAAGTCACTTTTAAAGAAGCATTTTGGTAGAGATACTAAGCCTTATGTATTTTGGAGTTTTTGAAGAGATACCTAACTTCTGGGAGTTGGGGCAAGATTTCCTTGGGTTCGGGTTGGCCCATGTGCTTTCTGCAGAGCATCTTGCATCTTCTGAGTGTGTAGTGCTGGCCTTTTCCAACTAATGCAGCGTGAATTAGACCATGGGCTTCTCTGTGCGTGCTGATGTTGAACTCTTAGTTTGCTTTAGGAGTGCGTTGTTCGAAGCTAGTTCTCCTGATTGTCCCACCTTACTGCACTTCAATTTGGATAATGGAGTAGTTTCAGAGTGTATATTTGATCCCTTTTTGGATAAAGCTGAACTGGAAGCTGTGTTCCAGGACCATATATGATGCTTACAGTCTAGTCCAAAGCATCCCAAAATGCTAATGATGTGGATGATGGGGGGCCTTGGGAACAGCTTATTTGCTTTACAGGTTTGTTGCTCCTGGGCTGCATTTGGACAGCTTGCATCTACTTCTGGTTGATGGAAATAACTTGGGTAAGGCTAGTGGTGCTCATCTGGGTTGTGTGTCTGAGGGACTGGGTGAGGGGAAAGGAAACGCTGTGAGCAAGCAGTGTGTAGAGTGAAAGTGGAAGGCACTCTGCTTACATCCATACTTAAAAACAAGGAAGGCTGGGGATATGAAGGCTGGGTACAGTCTTGGCTGCAGAGGCCATGAGATGGAGCTCGGGATCCTGAGTGGAGCAACCCAGACAAAAAGCAGGATCGCAATCCTGGACTTGAAAGGAAGTGCTGGTTAACCTTCCTGGAGCTCCGCAGGGTTTTGGTTATATATATATTGAGCACCCAGAGAATATTAGACTAAAAACTAAATTGGCAAAGCCTCTAATCTTCTGGAATAGATTTCTTTGTTTTAATATGTTCGTATTTGTGGGAAGTTCATAATTTTCTTGGGAACACTGTTCTTTTACTACTTTCTGCCAGAAAAACCTGTTAGGGTTTGGGACAAAGGATGTGCTTTATTGAGGTCAGATGCAGGAGGGTACAGACTGGCTGTTGCTAGGTTACACTCATGTGCTTACATGGAAAAAGAAATCCTTGTATGTTGGGAGTGTCATATGATAGGTCAAAATATTTCTCTTGATGCATGATGTCAGTCACTGCTATTGTGTGAATGAGTAGATCCTATGGTTAATTTTTCATGTGATTTGCATTAGTTGAACTTACCTCTGAGTCAGTCTAATATATGCAAATCTCTCTTGATTCACACACTGGAAGTGAATAATACATTTTTCTTCTGGGAATTTGCATTTCTTACGAACTACAATAGGAATAGCTGCAATTCAGAATAAAGCAGATCTATTTTTATTAAAGGGAATGTAAATTGGATGTCTTATTCAAAACTTTTGAAATGTGCTATATAGAACATGTGTCATTCTCTGTCCTAGCTTCAGTATGAATCAGCATAGGAATGCTGCTTTTAACTCTATTACTGCTATTTGTGTCTCTATTCAGGAATTTAGACTAAGGTGAGAGCCAGCTTACATCCTTTACCCCGGCGAGAAGATACAACAGCGCTTAGAAGACAAAAAGTTTTATGCAGTCTTGTCTCTGGATATTCTTTCTTCACACGCTATTGTCCTTGGAAGTCTATTGTGTATAATCACTGGAAGACTTACTAGAGGTTAATCTTTAACGCTATTGAAGAGTAACTGAGCAGTCCTGCTCCCCCAGTTGAAAGAAGCTACTGTTCTCTCAGTGGAAGTCTCTTGCACCGTGTGTGGGTAACTCGAATGTCTTCCAAACATAACTCTTCTCTGTCCACGTGTCTGTCCTGGGTGATGTCCCGGGAGAAGCCTGTGGTTTCTCTGTGCAGTCTTGTAGCTTTTTTGGTTTTGGTTTTAGCCCTGCGATGATGGTATCGTGCCTGTTATTGCATGTTTAAACTAAAAGCCTTGTGAGGAAATACCTACAGGTTATGCCACTAATAAAACAGTAGATTTTATCTCCTCTGAGGCTTCTGGGCTTTATTCTGTTTATGGGCTTGATGTCTGTCTGGAATCACTTGTGGTGCTGGGAGAGCAGTAATGCAGCAGGCACAAAACCATTAAGTGACATGGTTTTATCTTACAAGGGGGTGTTTTAACTTTGCCATAGGCTGCACATCTTTTACTTTCCTGACGCTTCTAAATCAGATGGTGTTTTCTTGCTCTTGGTGATATCGTTTGGCTTTGAAATTCACCTGCTGCAAGGCTGAAGCTGTAAGTGAATCTCTTTGGAAATTATCATGCCCCTCTTCCTTGCTTAACGTGTCTAGTAAAATAGGAACTAAAACCCTGTCTAGGGAGCTGTGTATGCTGGGGCTCTTGAGCATCAGACTTCTGCTTTTGCTTGTTGGACTCAGCTGATTTGAGGTGACATCTAGAAGGTGATTTCAGCTGAGAAATGCAGTACTGTTACGTTTGCCAATGAAGGCTCTTAGAGAGGTAATGAAGGGCTGTTAGACACCTCGAGTGCTCTGTGGCAAAATAACAATGCCTCATGTGCCTGAAGAACATGTAACCTAGAATATGAAGTCTTTGCTGCCCCTGCATTTTTAAGGAGGACAGTGAGCAGGGAGTCCCTTAGAAACTCAACATCAGGAAGGAGAAAATTCCAGTCATATTCCAGTCATTTCCCAGTCTCTGTTGAGGGTGATTGTTTTGGGTTTTTGCTTTTAAAAAAGCTAGCATGAGCACTTTAGGGATGTGATCACTAAATTACAGATATTCTTGGTACGTAAAAATGTTAATCTTTTGTTCAGTTTTCTCCAATTCCCTCCTTTTGGTATAGATAGAGGGAGAGTAAACTGACAGCCATAGGAGCTTGGATTGAAGTGACATTTCAAGTAAATTTTGCCTATGAGGATGGCTAACAGCTTTATCCTCATGCATTGCTTGAGAGATAATAGGACTGTCACAACGTTAATATCTACTGCCGTTTGTTTTCATTGTTTAATGTGCATGGTCACTGGAGCTCATAATTAGAAAATAAGTTCCTTTTAGGAATATGCCTTATAAAGCAGAACTCAAAATTAGTATTCATTATGAATGCCACTGTGTATATGACTCAAACAAATACGAGCACCTAGCCATTGTTTGCTTTTTTCCTTTGCAATCATCGTATTATTCCCCCTGTGGCCCTTAAATGTTGGCCTGATTTTGACTTCTGTAGATAATTGTCTAATACAATTCATTGGGAAGGGAAGCTAACCACCAAGTTAATTTTGCTTTGTAAGTGTTCAGCTTCTTTGGCAGATCTACCTTTAAAGGCTTGAGTTCTCGCTGTAATGACATTGGGGAGCGATGCACACACAGGAGTGGAAATGTTCTCTCACACGTGCTGATTAACCTCCTGAGCAAAGATGGATTTCAGAAGGCAGTTTTTTGGTGGCTTTCATCTGTCCACTTTTGTTTAGCATGTTACAGTACTGATTTGTGCTTTAGTTAACATTTGTGTAGGTTAGACCGCTTGGTAGTCTGATCTGTGTGCGTGTCTGTATGTCACCTCCCTGGTTCCGTGTGTGTGGATTTTGACTGCTGGAAATTTTCTTGGTACACACATTCAAATCTACTGTCTTTCTTGCAATTACTATGTTGGATTTTTTGATGAGAACTAAAGGTGTGCTGTGGGAAAAGTGTTGGCAGAGAAGGGTTTGGATGCCTGCAGCAGGGCTGTCTGTAGCCTGATTCCCCTCACTGATGGCACAGTACTAGGCTTGTTCTAAGACTCTGCCGGTCAATTAATTTGTTCTTCTTGGTTCTTGAATTGGAAACTAATTGAGTACTTGTGAAAGGTGCCAGATTAAACTCTGTTTTTGCTTGGAGTGCCAGTGAAAATGCCTATCCCCCCCATGATTCCTTAGGCAACTACGCCTGAAAAAACGAGTTTACGAGATCATGCTATGTGTGAGGTTGTCTGGCACATGCAACTGCCCCGTGTTGATAATGTTTCACTCTGAAAGCCAGTTTTAATCGAATCTGTCAGAAGGTGGAGGATTCACCTTCCCACGCAAGCACCCTTTTTGAGTCCTTTACCTTTGTGAAAGAACTGACTTTAGTGCACTGGTTCTATCATAGGAAACCTAGTAGGTGTGAGTGTCCTTGTCTGTGTTGGACAGGAGAGACTCAAAGTTTGGCCTTTCCTTCGGACAGGTCAGAGTCATGTCAAAACTCACACCAGGATGAGACTGTGTGCCTTAATGAAGTTTGTGAACTGTTTTGGTGAGTGACAATGACTGTCTTGCACTGCCTTGAATAAAGTTCTTTACCTCAAGGAAAGAGGAAGAACATTCTCTGATTTTCATCACCACCACTTTCCTTTCTTCCAGACGACTGGGCTGGTGTGGCCGTGAACAACAGACAGCATGTGTAGTCCAACACTGACGCCAGATCAGTGAGGCCAAGTAAAAAGTTCAGGAGTTGCAGGATCTGTGTGTTTCCTAATGCAGACAGGTCTGCTCCCTTGCAGGCTTCGTGGGACACAGGAGTACAGACTCTAAGATGGGACTCTTTGTTATTCCTTGCTTTGGCAAAGTGTGGAATTTCGGTTTGGTTTTGGTGTTTTAGTTGAGAAGAGCCTAATAAATTGCAGGGTGTGTTATTGTAGAATTGGGATCCAGTTCCCCTGGAAAAGGAGATGCGTCCTTTCACAGAGGTGGTGCGGTGCTCTAGTGTGGCTCTGCCCTTCCATCACAGAGGGGAATGGTTAGGCTTTTAGAATCTCATGGGTTTACAAATAGTTTTTCTTTGCAGTATGTGACATCCCATTTTTTGCCCTCCCCCACCCCCTTACTTGCATACTTGAATCTTTTTCCTGGGAAGTCCAGGCTCTTGTGTTTTGTTTTGTTTTATATTTTTTTCTTTTTCCCATTTAATGTAAAACAGATTCATTACCTAGATATTTTATTGCTATTACTTTATGAAATGCTTGAAAAATGTCTAAAGTTCCCATTTGCCTAGGTTTAAATGAACAAGCTGGAATAAAGAGGATAAGTGCTGCCTTCCTGCTTTCTCAAGAGCACTGATATATTTTTGTACCTTGTCACTCCATCACCAATATGTGAATTCTTCAAAGAAGAATTCTGTCTAAAGAAACCCATTGAAATTCTTTTGCACTAATATGTTCCTTCAATTTCTGGGCTTCTATTCCTTTCCCATGTGAGAAAACAAGAATGTTTATACAATTTTGTAACAGGAAAATGTCAGGAACCTGAGAATTCTGAGAAGAGGCAGACGTTTGTTAGCTTTGGGGGTATCTGTGTGGTGCTGCTGACTTGTGGACTTGCAGTTTGGCTTTAGAAGATTCTCTGTGGAGGGAGATGTATTCCACCCCTGCCCCAGTCAGGTTGTCCCATGCTAATGGCTGAGTGTTTCTTTACCGAGGCCCTTTCTTTGTGGAGTTTTATTCTGGGGAAGATGTTAATTTTAACAAAACAGAAACACACAAACAGCCACGTGAGGGAGCGATTCTGGGAGCAGGAATGAGGTGCAGTACAGGAAGGAAGGGTCTCTGCTTGGGGTAGCAGTTCTGGCTTGCACTGGTACCTGGACCAATGCCCTCTGCAACTCTCTGCCAGGAGGGGGCAGAGAGGGGGGATGAGTCTCTGGAGCCAAGGAGCCAGCGCCAGGCCCCGAGGGAATGGCCTCAAGCTGCCCAGGGCAGGGTCAGGCTGGCTCTGAGGAAGGATTTCTGTGCAGAAGGGGCTGTTGGGCGTTGGAATGCACTGCCCAGGGCAGGGGGGGAGTCCCCGGGATCCCTGGAGGGGTTGAAGAGTCGGGCTGAGCCAGCGCTGAGGGATCTGGTGGGGTTGGGAACGGTCAGGGTGAGGTTTGTGGTTGGGCTGGAGGAGCTGCAAGGGCTTTTCCAACCCAGATGATTCTGTGACCCTGCCCATGTCTGAGCAGCATGTGTCTCTCGTGAAGAGCTGGCAAAGGGGATCTAGGCTCCAGCAGTTGTAGCGGCTCTCTAGTGCTAGCTACGGTCCCTTTGCTATAGGACTGACTACAGGGAGCTCTGAGTGAGGAGGGTGCATCTTGCTTTTCCTGAGCTTTGAGATTGTTTATTTCCTTGACACCCACAGGCAAAGGTAGTGCTTGCTTTTTTCTTTTTAAAGAGGGAGAGCAAGAAGCAGAAGCTACTGTGGAAGTATTGCAGAGTGGACTTTAAGAAAGAAGGTGCCAGGGGATATAGTATCTCCCTTCCGCCCCCCTTCTCTCTCCTCTGTTCAGAGGTGATGTTTCCTGGCCTGCCTGATGGGTAACTGGTATGGGATGGAGCAAAAGTAGAATAAAGCAGCTTCTGTGGAAGTGCTGACAGCTGGTGTCAAACACAGCAAGCAAGCAGTGATGCAGGAACAACCCTTCTGTCTTATGCATTTCTCTTGAATTCCTGAGTGTTGCAATGCTAATACCATTTGTTCCTAATTCATTTGATCTTCTATCAGGCAATACTAGACATGACAAATGAAGCAGTAGGAATTTCCTTGAGCAGTGTTTATTTTAGTGACTAACATGCCCTTACAAACTCATTAACTTGCTTGCAGATACTCCTCTCTAACTGCACTGGGTAAGTCTGTGGTCATACAGAGTTGCATGCTATTCTCATCTAAATGAGCAGCTCCCAGTGAAGTAGGACTGCCAAGGTGTAGCTGGGGAGAGCCTGGTCCTGTCTTATCTGATGGTAGGTCTGCTTCGGGCGATCATGACTGTGCTGAGGACAGAGAGCAGCAGCAGCCTGGCTGGTTTTTATACAAGTGGTGTACTGCTAGTTTTCTGGGTATTCCCAGAGGCAGACAGGATGTTTTGTGTGTTTGTTCTTCAGAGGCAGCTGTTAATAGCTGTGGTAAAAGTTTAGAGGAAGAAGAATCTGGTAGTTGATGTATGAAAAGTTGCCCCTAGGAGCGTAAAACTGAACTCCCAAGGTGAGTGTGCGTGCTCTGTGCCTGACTTATCACTAATACAACAGTCATAATAATGAAACTGTAAGGGTATTTCAGTGGAGTAGTTAGGATATGGAGCAGGAGCTGATGAACTCTAATAAATAAAGCATTTTGATCCATTAGAGCCTTTGCCTTCACTCGAAATATTAATTTTCTTAAATTCTTTGTTGGATTAGGGTAATACCCTCTAAGTAACCTGGCTGATAGAACAAATGAAGGGATCTTTAGGAAAGTATAAGCAAACAGCAGAAATGGGATTTTTTTTAAATCCCCCCCCTTTTGCTTCTGAGGTTAAAATAACAGGAACCAGATGTAGAATAGCAGATACATTCAGGACTTGAATTCACTTTGTGAATTACCATGTCATGGCTCAGAGAGAGAGAGGGAGGCAGAAAGAGCCTTGTGCTCTGCCAAATGGGCAGGAATTTTAAATTCTCTTCTGTTTCTCACTTCTGAGAAACTGAATCAAAAATACCTGTTGCTTGCGTAAGTATCTCTGGCTCATCTACTTGAAGACACTTTCCCAGAGGAAGGGTAGTATTCATAGTCATCTTCATTAGATAGCATGCATTATTTTTATCTACAAGTAATTGAAGTTCTATAAATGTTAAAGAGAACAACTTTAGAAAATAATAGACAGAAAAACCTTAGTTTTAACAGAAACCTTAAATAAAAGCTGTATAAACCTCTAGGCTCCTATCTTTATAATGATACTATAATTCATTTGCTATTTCCTGCCTCTTTTCTAGAAGTTGGAAGCTTTGCCAAAATATGCTTGGAAGGTGACCAGAAGGATTATGATTTGCTGAGAGACATAACCTCTTTTGGGTCAAAGAGTGAACCATCACTTTCTGGTCTTTCTCCTGAAAAACACTTCCTTCTTATTGCTCCAGGTCTTGCTCAAACTACTTTCCTGCCTCTTTGTCTTGCTGTTGCAAATAGTGACACTTTAATAAATTACTGTGGGCTGGAATGGATGTACACGAATGGAGTTATGTCTATCAGCGGGATGTTGTGAACGTGCCTCTTCTAGAACTGTTTATCTGAATTTTTAAGGGGAGTCCAATGAAAAGGTGATAAATATTCCTTACACAAAGAGATCTTTTTGCATTAAAAATCTGTGGTGCCTGTCATAGTGTGTACCCCACAGCAAGCTAGAGGTCAGAAAGGTACCAACAGGGTAAGCATGGTCTTTTGTTTTTAAATTGTCTCCCTTTCTTGGGCATCTCTGAGTTCTGATTAGACCAAGTCCTCGCGGTTGCTAGCAGGTCGAAATGAGAAAGACTCAGACTTTTTTTGTGTGTGGCAGTGATGTAGTGGAACAGTACGTGCTGCCTCATTGCTTGCAGTCTAGTCATTACTGCTCCATCCTCTCAAGCTGATGAAGTAGATGTATTTCATTCCCTTGCTCCTGCATCTGTGTGCTGCAGGAGCACGATGTTGTGTCATCCTGCAGCAGCTTAGACTCGCCAATTAAGAAAAATCATTAGTGAGGGAGCTGAAACTGTGAGATGAGGCATGCCCTTGAAAAGGGGAATTTGGTGAGATATGAGTGAGCAAAGGATGTCTTTGCTTACGGGAGTGTTGGAGTCATCCGTATGGCAAAGGAAGGAGGGGACATTCCCTGGGCTGCATCTCTGGGCTGACTACAATGTTTCTCTAGAGCAGCTAGCTCTCCAGTTGACTGAAAAATATTCAGAGCTTGCTTTCTTGGCTTCCTTGGGCTTCCACCAACCCAACTAGAAAAATTACAAAGCAAGATCTTGCTGAGGAACAAAAAGCTGCTGGTGAAATGATGTGAGTAAATGTGTTACAGTTAGGCTGCATTGCGGTGTGAGGGAAGAGGGTAGTAAGGGTCAGTTCCTAAAGAGAAGCGTGTGCTCTAGTCTTGGAGATGACATGAGAGCTCAATCCCTGTTCCTAAGGGAAAGAAATGGTGTCTTTCTGAATCCTGTCAGTTGAATGGAGGGTACTGTTGTGGCGAGACTCCCTGCATTGAACCAAGTTTGTGTTCAACTGCAAAGCTACAGACACATCCCTTCCAATCTTGTGTGTTTGTGTGATGGCTCTCTGGGGACCTCAGTGTTGTGGTTACCATGGGAGCCAATTCAAAGTGGATTGTCATGCCATCAGAACTAGAAGACGTGCAAATTCTGTTGTAGCATTTTGCAGAGGTTTGGGATTTGGAGTATTTCTTGTGAGAAAAGTATTTTTATTATTTACATGGGGATGTAACTTTTGTGTGTGAAGCATTTCTGAAATCAAAGGAGCTCTGTGACAGAGAGGACAACATAGTAAAACAAGTCAGACAGCCTGAAGTTGCTACGGGTAGAAGAATTTTAACTCGGGATACAATTGTTTGTAGTGTTTTTGAGTTTCCCCGATCCCATTCATATACTATGCTCATCAAAATCCAGGAAGAATCTTTTTCCTTACCTATTTATATCTCCATTTCCATTGCCCAGCTCGTGTTGGCTGACACTTCTGCATGCTGCAATACTCGAGAAAAGTCATCAGCTGAGACTTGGAGGTGCTTGTTCTAGAGAAGACCACTGTGATAACAGCAATGTGCTGTGCACCTCCGGCTTGTTTTTTCATCCAGGAAAATCGGATGGTTGTTCATGCTGGACCCCTACAGTTTAAAACATCTGCTTGTCACCAGAACTTGTTCAGTGACTTTGGACTTAACAGCTTGGGGGCTGAGCTCTAGACCTTCAGGATCTCTAGGTTCCTGTGTTGACAGTGCTTCTAGCACTCACAGCATCTCAGTCCACCAGCACAGCGGAGATGGCAGATGTGCTTCTTTGGAAACTTTTTTGTGTGAAGTTAAATCAAATCTCTAAATTTTAATTGCTAATTTCTTTTAGAAAGAACAGTTTGACCTACATATGGGACTCAAATGTGACTTTCTGGCTCTTAGAAGACTTTTTATTGTTGAAAATCTGAAATAGTATTAAGACTACAGGGAGAGACTGTTGTCTCTTTTCTTGTACCTTCCTTTTTTTTTTTTTTCTCTGCTGGTAGTGTGGACTCTAATTTTTTATGAAGAAGAAAGCTACATTAACAGGTGGAGAGTTAGGAACTTGTTTTATTGGTTGCTGTTTATAGGTCCGCTGGGGAATTATAGGAAAGCTCTTTTTGAGCAGAACTGATTAGTTTTTTTCTTATGCATTCTCTGTAGGAATAATTTTTCAATTGTTCCTGTTTTTTTGTCATTTTCTCAATACAGAAAAAAATTCTAGTCTGCAAACAAGAATTTTTAGTATTAATGCCTGTAGATTTTGAATTGTCAAAAACCAGTAACAAAACCCTCAAATGCTCATGGAAACCATTCTTGTCCTATGCAAAAGTTCTGCATTGAAAAATCTAATTCTTTGTTCCAGTGTTACTGGAATTGTTTAATCTGTTTTGCTCATTTCTAAGGAGGAAGTGTTTGCTGTCCATAAAGTGCACAAGCTATTAAGAAAACTTAACTGTATCATTCCCTAGAGACATGGCATTTTCATAATAATAATTCAGGCAATCTCATTCAAATTTTATCAAATATTCTAGGCAAGCTTGTTTCAGGAACCAGATGTAAGGATGAAGATGTGCACAGCTGAGGAAGCCAAATTAGAGAAATAGAGTATTGCCACTGAACTGGAAAAGAGTTGTTTTAGTTCAAGGAGAATATAAGCATTTGGTGCAGATGACATGAAAATGAGAGTCTGCAAAACCGAGAGGAGACAAAGACTGGTATCCTATATCAGATAATAAACTGATAGTTCCTCTTATTCAAGGATTCCAAAACACTTTACAAGCATCAGTGAATGATGGTTGTACACTCATGGTGTACTTCTGCACTAGTATGTGTCATAAAAACTTCCATGGATGTTTATGGTAGAAGAGAGGCTGATGGCTTTTGGCTTAGTAGAACATTGTTCCAACAGGATAAAGCCATCCTTAGCAGAAAAGATTGCTTTTAATTGCCCCTTGTCTGTGAAATGAACTTTTATTGCACATGATGTGCCTGAGCACCTTTCACTCAGGGCACATGCTTTCAGCTGCAAAAAAGCAGCTGTTTGTACCTGTTCAAAACCTATACTCTCTCAAAACGATTCATACTGCAGTGCATATGATTCTCCCTCAGGGAAGAGAGAGAATAAACTGAACATCAGATATTAGCTGCAGCACTTAGTGCACTGCTGGGAGGCACTTGGATACAACAGTGATATAGGCAGTGTCAGAAGCGATGCAGCACAGAAGAGAAAGTGTCTGTGCCTAGCAGATTATGTGTTTGTTCACTACAGTATTTCTCTGGAGCACAGCTTTGTTTAAGCACCTAAGCCAAAAACATTTTTGCTCCACAGCCTCCAACTACTCTGTAAATATAACTAGAGCACCTTGTGGCTCCAGCAAATGCAAGAAAGTAGGGAAGTAGAACTTTCTGAGATTGAGACGAGCCATCTCTGCCAGGAAAACTCACCTCAGCATAGCTGGCAAGCTCCTGCCATCCCCGTGCTGTTTGCTGATCAAAGAAAGCGCGAATTCTCTTGCTGGTTGTAACCGCTGCCCGGAACGCTATGCAGTACAATTTGCCCGTGAACTTAATACAGTACAGAATAATGCCCGTGAACTTAATACAGTACAATTTCTTGATAGATCTTTATGGACAAGATTTTTCCAAACTTACTTTGGGATTTAGGAACCTGCTTGTCACCGACTTTCTTTGGAGCATGAGTATTGATTCTCTGAGGCTATCTGCAGAGTGTCTGGCTGCTGTTACAGTATCCCCCTGAAAACGTTGGCAGTGCAGTATAAGCAATTCAGGAGGTATTATAGACAAGGAAGAGAAAGGATTTATTTATGCATCAGCAGTGTCTATGGGGGGAGAAGAGGCTGTCTTCACAATGCCTACAGAGTAAACTAGCAAGGGGTTGGGATTTGCAGTGGAAAGTGCTACCAACTAAAGAAAGTATTTTGATGTTGCAAGAGGTGCTGGTGTCAGAGTACATGCCTTATAAACCAGACTTTTGGTCACTATTCTTATGTAAAATTCACATGCTTACTCTAACATCAACTGTAGCTATGAGGTTTTCTGGACAGCAGGAAAGATGTTAAAAGACTATGGCTTTTCCATCTTTTTTTTTTTTTTTTTTTTTTTTTTTTTTTTTTTTTTCCATAGCAAAGCTCCTCTGTTCAGTCTGGGCTTTTGATTTTTGAATTCATTTCTAAAAGGGTTCTCCTAATACAGAACGTTACATTCCTAGCCATGAAAGACTGAGCTTTAGAAGCACTGTTTTAATTTAAGAAACTAGATCTTTAAAAATGCTATGTCTGCATGGGCACTCTATGTTAGCACTTTGGGCATGTTCCTGTGCTGATTTCTTGTCAAAGACAGGCTTTTCCCTGTACATTGTTCAAAGAGACTTCTACTTCTTTTTGAGGCCTGAAGCCAGTACTGTCATAAAATATGATAATGTCTTCAAACTGACAACTACCTGGAGATATTTTTTCTTCGATAAATTCCTCTGCCTTTATTTTCCTGTCCTGTGTGCAGAAACAGGGCAGCAGTATAATTCTTATCTGCTTTCTGTTTTGTTTGACCCTATTTTATGGAAACTCTTCTTCAGGGGTCACAGTCATGCATTTGAATTGGGATGCTGTATGATCTTCTCTGCTGTGCTGGAAGGGCAACATAAAAATGACAGAAGCAGCGAGACAAAGTGCAGTGTGAACAAGCACCAGTAGCTTGGTTTTGAAAAGCTTTGTTCAAGGCATCACATAAATATGACAGAAGAAAGTTTTATGGTTTAAAAAATGAGGAGAGAATTATGTAGGTAATCTTTGCAACCTAGTAAAAATATCATAGTACACAGAAATTGAAGTGTTACAGCTTCCTGTGATCTAAATTGGCATCTAATCTTAGTCAGTAGGTGAAGCAACATTTGAGGATGTTGTTTACAGTGATTACTTTATTTATCACTTAAGAACAAAGTGGTGTTTTGAAAACCTTCATTATGTGAATGAGGCAAATAAGGCAATTCAGGTAATAAGTAAAATTTCTGAAGATCAAGGAAACTCCGTGCTTTACATCATATTTGTAATTGGACCAAATCTTTATTCTAATGTTCTGATTCTAAGACTGAAACCTGCATTTCGGGGAAGAAGGGAATAGTCTGGTTAAGAGCAAAATCTCTGTTTAGAGCCTAAAACTCTATTTTGCCTATTATCCTTTTTTTTTTTTTTTTTTTTCCTTTTTTTTTTTTTTTTTTTTAAATTGACAAGTTGCTTTTCCTGCAAAGGAGATGCTTGGCTGCTATAGGGATTGCTCCAGCTGTGGAGCAGTCCCTGTAGGGATTTCCCAATTGGAAAAAAATCCATTTTTTTTTCTCATCAAGGGTAAAACCTTTAACTTATGTTAATTCTGTGCAGCTAAAGCTGTCTAAGAATTAAACACCTAACCAGTCATTTAGGATTTCCTTCTGCAGGTGACAGTGGAAAAGAAAGAAAAGGGGAACTTGGAGAGGGAGGTTTATCCCACGTCAAATAGGGCTTTCCCCAAGCTGGGTTGTATTGGAGTTGCTGTTTCTTTGCTTTGGCTGTACAGGGAGCCAGGATGTCCCTCTGAGACTGCATCTGGCAGTTAAACAGCTCAAGCTGTACACAGGTGTTTGCGTGTGTGATTTGCATCTCAAGCATCATCCTTAGAACAAATGACTTTGTTACAGAGGATGTACCTTGAGATCATGCAGCATTTGCAACCAGAGACATTTTACTTCTGAGGCTGATGTTCGGTGTATAGAGTTCTCATGCTGGTAGCTTACGTGTATTTAGTTGAGTGTGATGGTAATTGTGTGAGGGAGACCCAGCTTCAGAACCTGCTTCTCTTGGATAGGCACAGTCTCTTTGCAAAGGCTTGGAAGAAGCTCAGTCTCTTTGCTTGGACAGTTAACTGCTTACTGTAGTAATGATGATGCAGACTGGATTTTGTCAGCATGGCACAACAAAATTTTCATAAAAAAACAGTGGGAACAAAAATTAAAAAAGGGCTTTTTAAAGTAGAAGCTTATGTTATGTAAAATCAAAAGTTTTCGAGTGAGTCAACTCTTTGGGTTTTGGAGTGTTTTCCTTCCCTGAATTCACTGAGTCCAAGTTTTACAGACCTTTCAGGGTCTGGCTGGCATTCTTCCTGGTAGCTTGTCACTCATTTGGAAGATAACTATGGGGGTGAGTGGTTATCTAGCCGTTATCTAGCCATTTTTTTTTGTCAACGTGGGTATATTTTCACTTCAGATCTAGTGTCCTGGAGCTGGTTAAAGAGTTCATGAGGGGCCCTGCTGTGAAGACTCCAGCAAGTTCTGAAGGGTTTTTTAGCCTCTCATGGTGGGCTTTTTCTTCTATAATGGTGTGGTTTTGCTTTCTTCTCATCTAACCTTTTTTTTTTCCCTCAAATGAATTGAAAAATGCTAAACTTGGTGCATAAATCAAAGCAAAACTCAGTCTCATGCAGTTCAGTGCTGAGCTGCAGACTCACGGTGTGACTTTAAGCCACCTTGTCTGTCAGACCACCTACCCCTCTGTGAAATAAAAACAGCTATCTGCAAGGGGCTTCTGAATGTACGTACAGTCAAGATTCTGAGTTCATATATGGAGTGACCATAGGAGGATGGCGAAGGGGAAGGTATTGCATGTTCCTACATAACCGGAATGTTTAGTGAAATGTTGCACACAGCCAGTCCTGCTTTCTTTTCTCCTCTCCCACTTCAGTGTTTTAGCTTGAAAGTTTTGAAAACATTTTGCTGACAAATTATAACTCTGAAATAGAGATGAGACTTCATTTGTTTTACTTTTTCTGTTAAATTTCAAAGAGCATCACAGCATTGTAGGCTGCTAGGCTGACAAAAGAAAGATCAGTAGGAGAGCAAGTTTCTCCAGGCAAATTTCCCAACCCAAGGTAAAGGCAGCAAAGAACTGTCAGGATCCATTTTTGTCACAGGAACAGAAGAAGAAAACTGGACACTTATCAATTGGTCTTCACAAATGAGTTATTCTGAAGAAGCATGGCTCATTCCAGCTGGAGCCTGCGGCTCTGTGCTAGGCCTGGAGTAATAGTGGAGAAAGGATTGCTTTCAGGGACTGTCACATCATCCTTGCTGTGCTCGGTGCTGGCAGTGCAAAATGTCTTCACGGTGGACGGAGAAACCTGAGCTTTGCTCTGAAATAAACAACGAACGTGATCTCTTTTCTAAGAGAAGAGTGTCTTTCTCTTCTCCTGGGTTTTTGACAGATGAATTGAATTTCTGCAGAGCCTATCCACTCTGACAGGTGACTGTCCAGGCCAATCACTTGCTCATTCATGTTGCTACAGATCTAATTCTACTTCAGCAGTGGGTAAGGAGTTCTGCTGAACCCTCACTTGATTACCAGCTCTGTTTACCACAAGGGAGCAGTTATTAATGTGCTCTCATTTTTAAGCCTATTACAACTCCTTCACTTTGATTAATCTTATTGTGGAGCTCTTTACATCTTACGCAGGCTAAAAGAGTAAGTCCGATTGTAGAAGTGCTTTTGTTGTTTCCCTCCCAGCTGAGGGAGGAGGCAAAAGGGCTGCTGGTTTTTATATAAAAATGAGTTTAATGAGATTTGGAGGTTGGGCTTGATCTGAGGTTTACTGGAGTTGGTGGTGATTCATCATCAGATCTGTGGTGTTCAGCTGTCTAATGGGGGTCTGTAGGTCTTCATCAATTGTTCAAAAGTAGCAAACTGCCGCAGTGAAGGAGGGCAAGGGAAACACACTGACCAGATTTTTAACAGCTGCTTCTTTTGTTCTTGTGATCCTGTTGTCTCATCTTTCTGCACATTTCCATGAATGTGTGCTCATGGTGCGTGATGAGCCATGATAGTGGCTCATAACGAAGTACACAACTCCAGATAATACAGCAGAACTTTAGCAACAAGCTTTCAGAGAGCAAAGGTTAGCATCTTTAACTCTTCAGTGAGTTATAATTTGGTAGGTATTAATAGATATATTTTAAAAAATGAATATTTTAACGTGAAGACCATGGAATCGGATAGAGGTAGGAAAGGTTCAGCAAACAGGCATGAACTAGTGATGTAATTCAGAGGTTCAAGTGTGTCAGCAATTGATCCCATCTGGCCTGTGGGCCAGTCCTGTTCTGTTTTTCTTGCACACATGCACATGTTGATGCTTTGTTTACAAGCTGCTGCCTTTTCCTGTAAGAAGGAAAGATTTCTGTGACATGGAACAGAGGATGGCCCCCAGCACTGCCCCAAGCCAGCTTGTGGCAGGCATCCCCAAAAGATTGGACCATCTTCTCAGCTGCAATTCTCTCTGCAAGTGACTGCTGTAGCTCAAGCTTCATTTCTCCCCCTCTCCCTTTGCTTTTTCTCTACTGACTTTTGATTGACTGGTACTCTAGGTCAACCGAATGCCATCAATTTCCCCTGATAGAAAAGTGTGTGAACAGTGCATCACTCTTACCTCTTCAACCCCCAGGAGCTTGTCCTGTACAGAAGCAGGCTTTGCTACGCCTTGTTCCTGCAGATGTCATTTTTCAGGCTTCTTCACTATACAATGTTAGGTAATGTATTTTCAGCTGGAACAAGTTGGTGTGGCTGTCTGTTAAAGTCAAGAATAAACGTATTATATCACGCAAGATGCCATTCATAGAAATAGGGAGACAGTTGTCCATGCATCTGCCTTTGAAGGAATGCAGCTATTTCTAAGGTCTTTGTAAAGATAGATTTAATCTGTACGTCTAAAATGTGGCAAACCTAAAGAAAACAGCAAAATGGAGTATCTTCTTGGAGTTTATTCTTTTCTGTCAAACACATAGAAGGAAGACAGAGGTTTGTGTGAGGGGGGAATCATGAAGTATTGTTTATCTGCTCTGTTTACCATTAGCAATGGAACTGTACAAATGAGAGGAACAGAGTTCATGTACTCTGTGAATGCTAAATGGAAGTAGGGTCTATATAATAGCTATTGTAAAATTAAAATATTACCTTTGCTTAAAAAGCTGGTAGTCGCCCTCTCGTACATCATTCAGTTTTGTGGTAATGAGCATCTATTTAAACCAATAGCTTTAAAACTCAGGGCAGAAGTAGTACTTTGTCCTTGACTCTGTTATCTGTTGCTCTAACAGCCCGTAAGTCCCCCATGTCTCTTCTCCATGTTGTCATCCTGTGGCATGTGCAATGCCATCAGTGGAGAACGCAGCCAGCAGGTTTCTCTGAGACTATTTGCCCTTCTGTAGAGGCTGTTGTTACTCTGCACCTCAGTTTGGTTTCAGCCCGAAGTGTGACGTAGCTGCCCAGAAATGGACTGGCTGTTGTGCTCACTACGGACCTGTTGAATCTGTTCAGGCAGTCTGATGGCTTGTGTTTGGATGGAATGACAATGTGAAGAGAGCTCCTTTTCTGCTGAGAGTAAACTTAACTGAGGTGGGAATTTCAAAACCTCGCACCTGAGCTTTTCAGTTTTTTCATGCAGGATTTCAACATGGTGCTATGTGCCTGATAACTTTGTCTTATCATTTGTTGTTCTCAGTTTATGGGTGCAGTAATTCACACTAGAGGTCAAACTGGAGGAGAGGAGCGAGGCAGTGGTCTACCAAGGCCTGCTTGTGAAAAAAACTTCACACACAAATTGTGAGAGTGAGATGAACAAGGCAGCTCTAAACTTTTTTGCACATTCGAGAGGGAGCAGCATTTACGTCTGCTTGTCATTTTGAGGCTTGCTTTAGAGTCATGCATTTTTGTGTGAAGACTGTATGTGCCTACCTCCTCCCCTCCAAAGGAAAAGAAGGTAAAAAGATTGTAGAACTGAAGAACAGAGAAAGGAGAGGTGGAGAATGCTGGCTCTGTTTTTTTCCTTTGAGTAGAAGACCCTGACTGGGAGAAATAGAGGGCACCTGTGGGCACAGAGATTTTTGTATGCACAGGTGGGAATGTATGCAATGGGTGAACAATGCTAAAGGCCAGCACCCAGCATATGTCATTTATACGAGGGATGACTCTCCACAGAACTGTATGAGTACTGTCACCAAGACTCTATATATTTTCCTGTGAGTGTAAAGGGCAGCAAACCTAGACATGCACTTGATTTGCTCTGGCTGCAGAGCCTTCACTGAGTGCTCAAGCTACAATTGCTCTGAGAGAGAGGAGAGGAGGCTATAAATGCAGTTGTGGTGTTGAACTGGGGAGGGGAGGACTGAGAGGAGGTCTGGGTGATTCCCACTCTGCTCATGGGTTCCACATTCTCTGGGAATGACCAGGGGCACGTGGCATGCAGGAAGACCTGCTTTTGCAGGCCAGTGCTGCTGCTGTGCAGTGCTGAAGGCCTTCAAAGAGAGGGGCATGCGTCTGCTGCTTCTGCCTCAGCTGCCCAGAAGGTTGTTACAGGTTTCACTTCCAGGCTTGTTTGACCTTTTACGGTGAGGCTGTTGGAGAGTAGGTTCATCTCACTTGCAGCGTTTCCCTGCTTCCCTCATGCGTGACTCCTGCTGACTTTTGCTCCCCTTTTCTCTCCAATACAAAACCAGTGGCAGAGATCCTTTGGTAGTGCCTGCAGAAAGTAGGAGGTGCTGTCAGGGCAAAATAACTTGCTGCCTCTTTGGCCTGTAGGCAGGAAGACGGATGGGGTTTGTCAACCAGCCGCTGCATGGCTGGGTTCCTCATGGCTTTCTGCAGGCTGGGCGGTCACGGCACAGATCTGCGGGGCACCCTGTCGCTTGCATGGCGTGTCTTCTGCCCTCGTGAATGAGAGATTAAGCTCCATTGCCTATACACACCTCTGTGCTGTTCTAGAAGTGCTTTCTACTGAAGGTGGTGAGGCTCCTTGGTGCCTGTTCCCAATAGCACGGCCACCGAGCACTGCCTGTGGACTTGAGTCTGAAAGTATGAAGTATTATATTTAACATCCTCTCCTCTGTTTAAAGTAGAACTTAATGCTTGTTCTTTTTTGAAAGGACCGAACTGTTGTAGGGAGAGGACACAAAGTGCATACTAGAGGCATGAATTAATTTGTGTCTTAATCCAGAGAAGTGCTGGTAGGGTTGCAAGGTATTTACAGTGCCAGTGACCTGATCTGCTCACAGAAGCCCTCTGCTGTCTAGTAGCTAGTTATTGTTCAGGGTACGTTCTGGATGTCTGCTTGAGAGAGTCCATCTGTACCATCTCCACTGCCACTGCAAAGCTCTTACAGTGCCTGCTGTGAGCATGCACAACTGTGCATGCTTTACTGTGATCAGATCCAGAAGTGCTGTGTGGGTGGTGGAAAAATGTTATGGAATCATAGAATCCTTTAGGTTGGAAAAGACTTCTAAGATCATTGAGTCCAACTGTTAACCTAACACTGCCAAGTCCACCACTAAACCCTGTCCCTAAGAGGCCTTTTGAAATGGTGGAGATGCATCTGTAGGACTTGCACTTTTAGTAACTGTTATTTATTAATACCTCCCAGTTTTTATCTCTTTATGGATTTACTTATTAAATACATTTGTGCTTAGGTGGCAAGATGCCTCTGACCATTTGTGCTTTTGATATCTTTTTACCTAGTCACTAGAAGTAGAGACAAACTGGCATCTGGAGACATATGGGATGTGATGGCACAGAAGAGCTGAAACCCTTTCTGATGGACTTGTGCTCTTTCTGCAGTTAGAATTGGCACACATGATAGTGCTGCTGCTGTGCTTTCTTTTGGCCTAGTTTTCTAGGTGCCTTTGCCCATACAAATTTCTGAAAAAGGATTCTTCCCAGGCCTCCACAAGCTGTGCTGTGAGCTGTCACGGAGTGTTCTGCTTGTTTATTCCAGGTGACCTTCCCAGGGTCAAGGTGAGTCGATGGCTGAGCTGTGAGTAGAACTGCTTGTTTGACTATAGACATGTGGAAGCTGCTTTGCTATATTGCTTTTTCAGGTAGTGGATCACTTGGTATTTTGGATACATCGAGAAAACTTCCATCTGTGGTTTGCGGTACTAGCAAGTGGATTTTTTTTTTCTTTTCCTTAGTATGAGAAAGATGGGTGGGAGGAGTACATATGATTGCACTGGGTGAGATTTTTTTTTTTTTTTGCAGTTATTTTCCTCCTCTCCCCCCAAGTATTATTCACCATATGAATAGCCCTTCTTTTTAAGAACAATATTATGCTTTCAAAGACTTATAGTCTAGACATAAATGAAACTATACAATGCTAGAAAATTTCCTTCCTTCCTCTCCAACCGTTCACCACATACATCTGTTTCCTTGCCAGCGAAGCCTCAGCATTGAACACTGTGGTGCAGATCAAGGCTGTTATTATAATCTGCTATTTGAAATGAATGGAATTGAGAAGGTGAACTATATAACTGTGTAGTGTATTTTCTAGATTATCCTTAATTTGAGAATAAGATGCATGCTTTGTTAGTTTTCTTTTGTTCTGTGCTCTGATATTAACCAGATGAGAACATTAGTGAAACCATACTAAAGTTATTGAAGATAGATTTAAAAAAAAAATAAATCATAAGTATCACTGCTAAATATCAGATGCTGTTTCATAGTTAAGTTTGCAGTGGGTAAAAGCCTGGGAACTGTACTATAGCAGGCACAATGTCAGGCTGTGAGTCTAACAATGTACTGTCAAAGGCGCGTATGGAGAATCTGCCCCCAGTGACTCATACCTTTTGAAGCGTTTGAACTCATTAGTGCTTAAAGGCTATCCTTCTGTTATCCGAAAACCTTTTTAGAACTCTTCTGTTGTTTACTTCTGTGTTTTTTCTCTCTTCAGACAATTAAACCATGTTTGACTACATAACATTCTCTGTGCTCCCTCTGTCCCCTGTGTGACTCCCTCTTTCCCCCTCTGTTACTGTTTCATAGCTTTTCTGCACATCACAGAGATATTTGCAGTAACGGTGTAACTCTTACAACTGCATTAAAAAAAATCCCATTCAAAAAAAACCATCTATAAAACACCACAAGAATTGATTTAATCTGTGTATAGAAAGGAGAGTGGTTAACTGTGTGTGTTTAAAAGGAGAACTAAATGTCTTTTACTGATTTGGAGCTTAATTGGAGTACTGTGCTAACTATTGAGTTTTGCTGATGTTTTGAGTATGTGATAAAGGAGAAAAGGTTTCTTTTTATATTAAGGGAAGATGTATTTGAAGAAAATGAAGACACAGGATGAAATGGTAGCTCTGCTGAAGTTCTTGTTTCTGGGATTTCCCCTATAGCTGTACATTTAGAGTAACTGTATTATTGTTTGGTATTTCTTCCTTGTCAGTATAGTATCTGAGCACACACTACCATGTCAAGGGAATGATTTAACATGCAGCTTGGTGCAGTTTGTTCCCTTTTTCCTCTGTGTGTGTTTTACTTAACAACAAACAAGCAAATTGGTCTTATGCCAAATGCGAGTGGTTGGCAATCCCTCTAAAATCAAATTGTCTTCTCGCAACTCGTTGGGAAGCATTTGGTACTAGTGAAGCAGGGATCCCGGGAGTAATATTAGGATTCCCAGTAAGGAGCAGAAATATGGGAGTGTATCTTATAAACATCTTAGGCCATGTAGATAAACAGTAAACATCAGAGATTATATTGGTTTCTCTTCTGTGTCTAGGACTAATGTGGTTTTATTCCAGATGACATATTGAAGATACTTTTTTTTGACCCAAGAAGAAAATGAGGGGTCAGCTGCTTAAGTGGTGTAAACACCCAGAGCTCCAGAGAAGACAGAGACACTCTTGGTTTAGCCAAGCAGACAACTACAAATTTTGTGTTAAGTGTTTATATTACCCTATTGGCTCAAATGAGTGTGCTTTTTTTTTTATTTTTTTTCATATGTGAGGATCTGGCACTGCAAATTCAATTTAAATTCTAATGGGAGCATGCCTAGAGCTGCATAAATGACATCTGCCTCCACATTAGAGCGGTCATCTATGGCAGAGACTGCAGTGTGGATTCTTACCTTGCAAATGAACATCCTGATGGCTGGCCATGCACTCATGTTCTTTCTCTCCTGTTTCCTCTGGCCACCAAGTATAGAGTTGTTTATGCCAAATAGCACAATTTCTCTGGGAGCAATTGTGAGGCTTGCTCCAGACTGCCCAGTTGTTAATGTACCTTCCTAAATTGTGGTAGACTGTGGCTCTGTATTGATATGGGAAGAATTTGACCTGGATGTTACGACTGTTCTGGCTGTGGGAAAAGCATCAGCTTGAGCTCAGGCTTTGAGATGCTTGGTATTTGAACTACGAGGCACAACAGGGACAGAGAGGGAGGCTCTGTTGCCCAGGGCTTGTTTTTTCTAAGCCAGCAAAGCCTGGCAAATTTAATCCAAATGCATCGATAGTTTTAGATTAGTTAGGTGTTTTTATACCACCTTATTTTGAAGGAAACATTGTTTGCCTAAAACTTGAGAGATTATGCTGTCTCTGTACTTCTCTGGAGAGATCTTCGAAGAAGACAAGCACAAGGGGAATTAGTAGGAATAACAAGGATTCTTATCCTTAGCTTCTGAGAAGGATCCTCAGAGATAATTTTCTTTTTTTAGGAGAGAAAAGTCTGAAGATAAGTTTTCAAGACACTGACAAATGTGCACGGTGATGTGAAAAGTAATACAAATGTAAACTTACAAATGTATCTCTTGCATTTTTTTTATTGATATGTATGTATTAGGAAATACTAGAGGAGGATTTCTATTTCTTCACAAATTCTCATTTCTATTATACAAAAATAAACTTTTACAAATTTATATGAAAGCCCCATCTAATGAACTAATCCAGCCTCTAGTTAAAGGAGACTATATCTTCAACTTCTGTAAACGGTGGGAAATACACTTTCAGGAGTCAATACCTGCTAATGAAGTTATGTAGTTTGGTCAGCCATGCTGACCCATAGCTGAAGAGTTTGGGCTGGGCAGAGCACAGACTACCTCTGTGTTCTCTCTCTACCTGATTGACCAACTAGCGTGATGGATCATCTTCAACTCCTTGTAAACCACAAGGTTTTTGTGAAGATATATATATATATATATATATATATATATGTGTACATGTTGTTGACCTCCCCCCCCTCTTATTTGCAAGGAATCTGTCATATGCCAAAATACTCTGATATATCATGCCGGATTGAAAAAAGCATTGCAGCATTTGAGGAAGGGCAGGTCCTAGGGAACAAATTTTAGAAGTGGCCTGTTTAGAACAGGAGCTGATGTTGGTGTCTTGGCTACATATATTTCAATGAATTGCAGTGAATTCACAGATTCATCTTGGTTGGAAAAGCCCTTGCAGCTCCTCCAGTCCAACCATGAACCTCACCCTGACCGTTCCCAACCCCACCAGATCCCTCAGCGCTGGCTCAGCCCGACCCTTCAACCCCTCCAGGGATCCCGGGGACTCCCCCCTGCCCTGGGCAGCCCATTCCAACGCCCAACAGCCCCTTCTGCACAGAAATCCTTCCTCAGAGCCAGCCTGACCCTGCCCTGGGCAGCTTGAGGCCATTCCCTCGGGGCCTGGCGCTGGCTCCTTGGCTCCAGAGACTCATCCCCCCTCTCTGCCCCCTCCTGGCAGGGAGTTGCAGAGGGCCAGGAGGTCTCCCCTCAGCCTCCTCTGCTCCAGACTAACCCCCCCCCCAGTTCCCCCAGCCGCTCCCCAGCAGACCTGTGCTCCAGACCCTGCCCCAGCTCCGTTGCCCTCCTCTGGCCACGCTCCAGTCATTCAATGGCCTTTTTGGGGTGAGGGGCCCAAAACTGAACCCACTCAGTGAGGGGCGGCCTCACCAGTGCCGAGCACAGGGGTCAGATCCCTTCCCTGTCCCTGCTGGCCACGCCAGGGCTGATTTTCTAATTCCTTCACTGTGCGGAGGGATCTAATTAAACTCGTGGAGCTAGTGGGAGGACAGAAGTGTTTGCAGCAATATGGGAAATGAGATCCCCTGCTGTCATTTTGGTGTAAATTGGCAGATTGCCAATGAAATCAGTAACCCCAATAATTGATATAATGGGGTCTGGCCTACCCTGGGTCTATGCACAAGGGGGTGGTGTGCTTCCGAGAGCTGGAGATGATGTAGTTCTCTGCAGAAAAAGGGCTTTTAATTGGTCTGGACGGTAGATACCTGATTCTACTGGTATGTTTGCTGCTAATGAATCTGTGATGGGGAGTTGTTATTTATAAGTAGTCTATTTTTAACAGTGCTGCTGTAACAATTTAAATGCTCTGAGCCCTATTTGAGGAAGGGCAGGTCCTAGGGAACAAATTTTAGAAGTGACTATTTACAGAGTGTAGACCCTGATGGACTTTTTGTGTGTGTGTGCGTTGAATGGGAACAGCTGGGTACCTGAGAACACAATTATAATAAAAGGTTGTAGCTGTTCCCCCTGACTCCTCTGAAGTTCATTATGAAACCAGACCCTGTTGTATGCTATTCATAAGAAAATCTGAAGAGGGGAATGTTGTTCTCCTGGCTCACTAGCCATCTGGGCCATTGCTTCTTGACAGGTTGACCCAGCGTTGTGGGTTGGAGAGGATACACAGAGGCATATGGCTGCTTATTGCTAATTCTTCTATTTGTAGGTTATCTGTCAGGTTTGTCCAGAGCAAGGAACTTTAAAACATTATTTACTGAAAATGAGTTCTCTGCTGTGCTAGTTGTCCTTTGCACAGGGCTGTTACCTTCCTTTCATTCCATTTCTGTGGACAACGTGTTTAAATTGCGAGGCTGAAAAGCCATGTTTGTAGATTCTCTTCTTGTCCTGATGTCAGTGCAGGGCACTGTCTCCTTGTGTCATTTTGCAGATCTGGTGACAGAAAATGCATCAGAATTAGAGCTGTGTAACAAAGCTTGACTAAAAATTATAGCTGTCTCATGTTAACTTGTAGCATGTGATTTACATGACGTGAAGGAAGTGGCAGTACCTTCCAAACTTTTCAGCTGAGGACTGTGTAACCATTTGTCCCCACTACCCTGAGACCTGATCCTCCTGCTCGCCGGCGGGGTGGAAAGCAGATGCCACTGTGAGGCTGCTTTCCCAACCATACTTTCTTCTCTGCCTCATGTGAGCTCCCAGGGATAAGAGAGCCCTGTCCAGAGTGCGTGCCAACCCTGGGGCCATGTATGGGGTAGAGCATCCTAACGCCGTTGGGATGCATGTGTTCTGCATCACCTTGAAGTCAAGAGAGCGATAAGCTCTCACATGCTTCACCCTGTTTGTATGTTGTTGCATCCTCACAACAAGCACCCAGAAGTGTAACGGTTGGAATGACTTTGGTCTTTGTTGGGATTTTGGCTGATTTATTACTACAGGATTTCTTCTGCTGGGTTTTGTGCTAACAGCCATCAGCACAAAGGTCCTGACTGAAAGGCTGACGTTGCCATCTGAAGGCCTGTATAGGCAAAATTGTGAATGGTTATTGTTACACACCTTTTGGAATGGTAACAAGCAGATGTTCAGAAGCAGTAAACTACTCTCAACATTTTTTTCATAATTAAAAAGCCAAAACAAACCCCACAAACCAAAACCATAGCAAACTTCTCTTAAGAGAACTGAGGAATAAAACGTGTATAATGCAGTTGATTTTCTCTGTCTTACTCTAAGATGTATCTGATCATCACATCCTCAAAGTTCTTTTAAAAATACTGGCTGTTATTTAAGGATGTTATTAAAGTCCTTGCTTTGGAGAGTTTGGATAAATGTAGGATTTAATTTAATTAACCTTCAGCAGTCTGTCTTTCTGCATGAAAAGGTGACCTTTATAAAATGCCAATTACATACCCAAGAGCCTGCTGCTTGCATTCTTTTGTATCTATCTATCTATCTATCTATCTATCTATCTATCTATCTATCTATCTAAAGTGTATATATGTATATAAAGGCAGGCATTTAAAGTATTTAAGGATCCTTTAATTTGGACAGTGGTGTTACATACAAGGCACATGTGGAAAAGCTGTAGCCTGTGGTAGGCTCAGGTTATTCTAAATGTTATGTGGTTAACAAGATTTCCATCAGAAAATGGGTCTAGAGCAGGGGAGGTTTGAGGGCCATCATCTAGAAATCAGGTTGTATGTATCTGAGTGATAGCAGTACTTAAAGGCATTGATAGAGGTCACGATGGCTATGGACTAGGTACAGGTATATAGTAAGAGAGATTCTCTGACCCAAAAAGCATGTAAACTCGCTAGACTGAAAAATGTTGGGAAGGCTGTGGCTCAGAGTGGGAAAATGACTGTCGAGGTCACGTTGCATGACTGCATTTCTTCTGAACCCCTGCTAAGCATGGCTGTTCCCTAGACTGACCTGTCTTTTCTTGTTCTTAGATTCATCACTCATTCACATGCACAGTTTTTCCTGTTTTCTCATGCCAAGCAGTCCAGAAAAGAGACATCTAAAAAAGCTTTCCTCAACTAAGACAAGTGTGAATAAACACAATTTTTGGAGAATATGAGGTCTAGTATGCTTGTTAAGTTCACCAGATTGAATTTGCCTTTAATATGCTCTTGGGGTTGGATTTCAAATGTATTTAAGTTTCTAAAGATGCAAACAGATGCTTAGTAAAATTTTCAAAGGCTTTTAACTTGCTTAGGTGCTTTTGAAAATCCCTTTAGGTGTCTGTGTGCCTTTAATCTCCTCAATAAATTTGCAAATCCTTAGAGCCTGTTGTTCAGCATTCAGGACTTGAACAAGGTCTGGAGTTTCTGCCTTCTGTCCATATTTCTGTAGGTAGATGTATTGCAGCTGGGAGTCTTGCATGCTGACTGTAACTGTGTAAATGAAAATGGTTCCCAGTTTTAAATCTGACCCTCAATAGTGCAGATGTATGATGTTCTCAGAATAATTGTTTTAGACACAGAGGGCTTGTGGGTTTTGTAATTGGCATCCATCCTGTTGCAAAATGGGGATCCTCTCTCGTTCTTTGAGAAAATCCCTTCAAACACAGTTTGTAGAAAAGAGAGGTTACTCGATTGTTAAAATATACTTACTGATTTATAGCATTATACAGCTTACACGCAATTACGACCTCACTTTCTCCTGCCAGTGGTAATGTGATTGTAAACAGATGTGTATTTTAGGGGGAGGGATTCACCTTAGTGTTTGTATCTCTTGCCTGCTAACTGAATAATTTACAGTGGGGATGGACGGCAGAGATAGTGCAAAAAAAAAGTGCACTAATTTGTCCTTGAAATCCAGCACACACACTGAGATTACTCAGAAATGTTCCTCCATGGTTCATATCTGAAATCAGTCCTGTTGTGATGATAGCTCAGTGGTAGAGGGAAAGAGCTCTTAAGTTTCAGACAGAACAAAAAGTTGATGGATTTCTTTCCCACAGTGTGTTCAGTTTGAATAACTTGCATTTGGGCTGCTCATTTTAGGACCCGACTCCATTTTAGAACCTGATTTTGAAGCCTGTTAGCTCCGGTAAGCTTTGGAGGAAATTGCCAGAATGAATATGCAAGAAATACTGCATGCCAAGCAGTGAGTATAATGAGGTTTGGTGTGATAGCTGTGAACTGGTTTGTTGCTTTGAGGACGTTGCATCTCATGTTAGAAGTGGTCTCCGGTATTTCTTATTGCCAAATTATTTTTTTTCATCCGTTGGTAAATGAGTATGAGGAGGATGTCACTTTGGATCACGGAGGGAATTTTAGCAAGCTTAATAGTTTAGTAAATAGGGTAAAGGATCTCCCCTTGTAGTCTGCAGTTTGAATTTTCATTTTTAAGTGGAAATGCTAAGGACTTCAGTGTCAAATGAAAGCCGTGTGTGGATAAATCCCCTTGAGAAAGCTAATCTGCCATTTCAGTTTTGTTTTGAGGACCAGTTAAGTTCTTACTTTTTCACAGTGGTTATTTTTTCTTTTTGCATTTTGCAGTGCTCTGTTTATGTAATAAAAAAAAGGACTATTAACCCAATGCAATAAAACCTTGCAAATGATGAAATGATTGCTTGGAAATAATTGTCTCTGAAATTTGTATCACATGCTACTTATTTTGTTCCTGACATTTGCTCCATCATGTCTTATGGGTGCTCCTTATAGAAAATGAAATTACCCTCAGCCAGCTAGCAGTAAAAAGTAATGTATTCCTTGTCTAGAGTATGCACTACATGATTAAAAGGAGGGACCTTTAGAGGCTGAATTTAGTGATGCTGTAGACTATTTTACTTCTGAAGTTCTCAGTCTCTCTTTTTCTGAAATAATGCAGTGTATTAATTTCTCCACTTCCATTATTGCATAACAGTTCTTATTTCTAGTGTCCAACACTGGGACTTACTTGAGAGGTGGTGACAGTTTATTTTAACAGCTTTGAAAAAAATGATGAAAGTGCCTGAACCATCTGGAACTTTCCACTGGCCGCTTCCTCCACTGAGCTTTGCATTGTGCCCTGGAAGGGGCCTGTGGTGGGACCACTGCCCTTGTTCCTAAATTGTTGTACAAGGTGGGTTTAACTCTTGGCACTGAAAGGACTCTGTGCCACTTAGACTTGTGTTGTCTCAGCTGGGTCTTGAGAGTTGTGTGACCCTTAACCGTGAAGGCACGTGACTGACCGTATGGTGAGGAACCAGGCTGGAAAAGTGGCTGTGAGTGCAAGGAGCAGTAAATGTAGGTCAGTGGAGGGGAGGGAAAGAGATTATGGGAATTTTGAGCCAGCTCTGTCAGATCTATTGATTTTGAGCGGATATTTTTATCTTAAGGGTGACGTGGTATTTCAATAAAGTCTCATCTGATTTCTGCATGTCAGGTTGCTTGTAGCTGTTGCTGATAAGCAGGTTGCTCGGGTGCATGCGCAAAGGCATTACGTTCTTTGGGAGCTCAGTCGTGTAGAGGAGAGCTGTTCAGATCCTTCCGCCTAGTGCTTCCCATGTTTCCTGTAGCCCTTCTGGTGAAAAAGTGTAATTTTTTTTTTTCTTTTTGTTTTTCCCCCCCCTTACCTTGGTGGACTCCACTTCCTTCTACCTTGAACTGCTCTGCAGAGATGCCTTGGCTTCAGATCTTGGTGCCAGGAGTCCAACTCTGGGATACTGCAGGCTGTCTCCCCTCTTCCTAGAGCAGCACCCAGCTGCAGAGGCCGGGCTGGCTGATTGAGAGCTGCTGCTTTGGCTCATCTGCCTGCCAGTGCAGCCTCCCTCCATCCAGGGGCTTTTTCTTGGCTGCCTGCAGCAATAACTCGAGATCTGCTTGCCATCTGGATGGCACTTCCCATAATATAACCTAGCATTGATTTTTTTTTATGTTGGTTTATTGTGTAATGCTGTAAATACATATGGCTGTGTGTATCTTTTGCATAACTGCAGCTGTAGTGGTGAGAATGGTGTTCTGTGGGGGCCGAGGAGACTTTGAGCTCTGCTGCTAACTTGCTCTGTTGAACTAAGGTGGGGGATGCTTGCTCTCTTTGAATGTAAATTTTTTTTTTAAGGCCTGATTTGAAAACTCTTACAACAGTGTAGTTTGTTGTTGGGGTTTTTTGGGTTTGTTTTTTTAGGTTTCTAAATACATTTTGAAAATAGGGCCCGCTGATAGCGTTCCTCTTATGCTACCTATCTTCATTTTGATGGTAAGTCTTCAGATACGGCTGTGTAATATGTTCATAGTATGCCCAGAAATTCTGCATGTGGCTTGCAACACCAGAGAGACATTTGTATATCTTAATACAGCTGCAGATCAGGGTCCATCTGTAAAGACAGGAGTGCTTCATCCCAGCTGGGGTCATAGATTTAGTGGTGGCAATGCTATCAGTCACATTCATGGCAGAGGCTCTCCAAAGATGGTAGAGAGCATGGGTCACTGCATGCTTTACTCCGAGACATAAAAAAGCCAAAATGCTTGTATTGCCATTTATTAAGCTGTCTGTGTAGCCCTCTTGTTTTTCTGCTGTGCTAGGTTACATCCCAGACCACTTGGGGAACATGTGGTGCTCATTAAATATTTCTCAATAGGTCAACAACAATCCCGAACCAGTGGAGGTCTGTGGTAACAAATAGAGGTTGCCAAATCACTAGTGTCTGACAAAACCAAACTGCTTGCAGCATGGGAGCCAGTTCACCTACTGTAGTCCTCTGTATTGCCAGTCTTGGAGATGGCACTTGCTCCCTGCTATTTTGAGATGTTGCATTTATTTCCTCATCTCTTGGTGTCCAGCATGGGGATGCTGTCAGATGTTTGCAGCAGCAGGAAAATCATGGGGAAGCAGAGATCCGTTTGTGCCTAGTTATGCAACATAACTAGTTGTGTGATTTTTAAAAAGACAACTGTGATCCTTCAAGGACGCTTGGTTGTCCTTTGTTTTAATGTGAAACATATGGCTATAGTGTGGAGCTGAGGATAACAATTCAAGCCAGAGACACAGATTCCTGACGGGGACTGTGATCTCTTTTGGCAAATAGAAAACTTCAACAACCCCTTTAAATCTTGTGTTGTATGCTTTTTATCAGTTAGCTTTGTAATCGGGTGCTATAGCAGGATTGATTACTGGTGATTTGAATACATCTGAATAGAGACTGAAATGACACCTATACAGTACTTTCGTTTCACTTTTATTTTCCCTGCCCCCCTGACTTTCATATTTTGAATGCAGGTTAAGAAAAGGAGGCTAGGAGGAAGATTAATTTATGATCATGTGTCCTGCATATAACATTAACTAAGTTTTTAAACAGAGCTATTACTAGGTGGTCACTGGGAGCTTGACTTACCAAAAACATTTTGACACTAAAAGATGCAGCCAGGCACTAATTTAAAGAAAAGACAGGTCCTATGACATTTAGGCTTCTAGAACAAGTAGATTTCTGACTTTTCCACCTTGTTTGTAGCTCTAGAGCAGGAAAGAGAAACTAACTGTCCTGATTTTTCAACTCTATTTTTCAAGGGAAGTATTGACTTGGGGAAAATGCAAATAGGAGCATTCACTCTTTGGTACTTTCTGAAAGCAGGACTTGACACTGTGCTATATTTATCAAGCTTGAGTTAACCTCTAAAGTCAAAGCTGTATTATGTGTGCAACTTTAAAAAGAACCTTCTACCACTGAAATTTGGGGTGGGTATTGTTTTCTGGAATACTTGAAAGGAATGCCCTAAGTAGAATATGGCAGAATTAGGCTGTGACATAATTCCTTCTAAAAATTAAATTTAAAACTAGGTTTGCACTCTGGAAATAAGAATCAAGTAAAGATAGTTCATGTTGCTTTAAGGAAGTAAACTGACTGCTTTTTACCCCTCTTACAGTGAAGACCCTTTTTGTTTATGTTTCGGTACAAGCTTGAAGGAGAAGGAATAACAAATGCCTCTGTCATGGCTTTGCTCCAACAAGATACTTGAAATCAACATAAAAAGCCAGTGCATCATGATGTGCCTGTCACTGGTACACTGTTCTGCTGTTGTATGGCCACGTGGGGAAGATGAATTAGCTGAGTGAGGTTTCCAGGATGTTTTTTTTGCAGTCAGCAAAGTTAAGTGAGATGACAGCACTCAACTTGCTTTGTTGTGTTTAAAGCTTTGAGGTACCTAGAGCTGGAAATACTCGGCACCCATATAAGCTTGGGAGAATCTGATTTTATTTTTCAGGCTCTATTAAGGTGTGTAGGGGAAAAAGCCACACTTATTCAGCAGGGACAAATATGTCCTTGTAATACACTTAGAACACTCCACGCACAATGGCTGTAGCAGGATGTAATCTGCAAAAGTATCTTGTCCTGCTCCAGTTCTGTAGGTGTCTTAAAACTGTTTGCTTGGATCACAAAATCTTGCCCTTAACATGCCAGTGGTGTGGTTTGGGATTTTCTGTAATTCTGAGCTTGGAGATGTTGGACCTGGTTACAGAAAAATCTCCATCAGAAGGATCTTGTTTGCTCCTCTGATGTCTGCTTAGTAAAAATTATTTCTCCTTTTTTTTTTCTGCATATCTTAACTGGAGATTCCTAACCCGCCTTTTGGTGTTAGCAATGCGTGGCAATAAAAAGGAGGATTGAGAGAGGCTTTGGAAGAAGAACAGGCCCTTCCCCTTTCACCAGCACACAAAGCAGCAGAATTTATTTTTAAGACTTACTGTCTAGATTGTGTTTGAAAGAATTTCCTTCACCAGCTGCATAAAATTTCACCAAATGAATTTAATTTGCTGCTTTCAATTATCAGTGTCTTTGATCCTGTGTGTCAAAACTGAACCTCTTCACCCCTCTTCTCAGGAACATTCCAGTGTTGTGGAAGCGGTGGTAGGCAGAGCTGCAGAAGGACTGATCTTCTGCCTCCGTCAGGCACAGCTGGCGCAGAGAGTGCGGCAAGATCCAGATCTACCTGCAAGGTGCTGTGTGCCCTCTGCTGCTCTTCACAGTCATCTGGGTTGGAAAAGCCCTTGAAGCTCCTCCAGCCCAACCATGAACCTCACCCTGACTGTTCCCAATTCCACCAGATCCCTCAGCGCTGAGTCAGCCCGACTCTTCTTCAGGGATCCCGGGGACTCCCCCCCTGCCCTGGGCAGCCCATTCCAGTTTTTCCTTGTCACAGAATGGATTTGATATGCTAAGTTTTACAGTATGCAACCTTCCCTTAAGACTAAGTCATTTACCATTTTCAACCTAAGACATGAGATGCAGTAGCGGGTTGGAGCAGCCAACCTGGAGGAGGAGGCTCCTGCCAGAAGGACTGTGTGGGCACTGCCCAGGCCATGATTGTGTGGTGCTTGCCCCGGAGTTATTAATGTTTTGGTTTGAATTTATAAATTACCCCTTCTGGGAGTACTTAGAGCCCCAGAAAAGTGCTCTATTAGCCATGTACAGCTCAAAACCTGCGGGTTAGACTTCATTTTTCTAACAGCTTTTAAGTTCCTGTCATTTGAATTGCAAGAGTGCTTAGCAGGCCAGAACTGCCAGATGTAGAAGTGCCAGTCCCTTCCCCAAGACAATGTACAGTTTAAGCAGAGAAAAAATGTGGAAAAGGAAGCATAACTTATCCACAGTATATGAATAAAATGCGAAGAAGGGAGCTAAGGAATTAGTGGGGTAATTTGCAAAGGGGGGTGGGTTGGTGGGGTACTTGGCCTTGCAGCACCAGGGGGAGTTAGACAGAAAGAGATCACAGAGAGTATCATTTCCGTTATCGGTACAGATCTGTCTTCCTTCTGGCAGCTTGTGTAGGAACCTGGAAGGCACACAGTGGTCTCTGCACCACATATGATAATTAAATTATTAATGGAAGTGAAGACCAGAAGAGTTGAACCCAGGCTGCGTGTCTTATAGCCTTCTAAAGGCTTCCTCATTTTCTGGATTAACTGAAGACACATTTTTCTCCTATTTCACTTCAGCATTTTTTTGGTCTTATTTTGCATGGTATTTTAAGGCTATTTTCATGTTATTCCCTTTTTACCTGCCAGAAAGTCCCATTTTCTTACAGTTCAATTGTAAGTTTTAGTGTAGCAAAAGTCAGTAATATTTCAAGATTATAACTATCAATTTATATGTTTAATATTGAGTTGCAAAGAGAAATCTTTTAGCTGAATTAATGACCAATGGCACTGTTAATGCTAAATGAGTCCATCAAGATCATGTTATTGTCATAAATGTCAGGAATTAACATGATTAGACCATTAATTTACATTTGCTACTGTGTCTAATAGTAGTTGATGTTGATTAAAAGGAACATTGGTAGGGCTGTCAGGTGAAAAGCTTGACCCACTTCTTAAACTTTTGTTAATCTGTTCAAAAACGTTTGATGAATTCCTGAAGACAGAGTTTGAGTACACACATGAATTTTTCTGAAATCTGAAGCAGTGATAATGACAACAGCAAAGCACAGTCTAGCACTAACTTTGAATCTAAAGTGATGCTTTGAGTTATAGTTCAGACAGTAAGTTTGTTGCCTTCACTGCATACTTATATATTCTTACCTCTGTGTGCTTGGGTTGTAACTTTTATGTATCAAGGATTGTGATTATTCTTCTTTGTTGTATAAGGTGTAGGTGTGTTGACCCAGGCATAAGAGCTTTATTCTGAAGTTGCTCTGTCTAGGACTCATTGTGTGACACTTAAAAATGTGCTTGGCTTGTAGCTCCTGGAATTGCTTTTTGTAATTAACGTAAAATGGTCTTGCCATCTAGTGTCCTGCAGAAAGGGATGGTCCTGACTTTCTCTTGCCTGGGGCTGTGTTTTTCTCACTGTTTCCCTTATCCCAGACTTTTTTCTTGCAGAGTTACCTACTTCACAGTTGATTCTAGTGTCAGAGTGAGGGAGGAGAGAGGCAAAGAGCAGTGAGGTGAGGGGAGTGTGAGCCAGATTGCTTCTCAACAGCATCCTACCCATTGATTAAAGTGACCGTGGAACTGCCTCAGACCCAGGCTCCCCTAGCTGTGTCTGTATGCTCTTAGCTGTACCCAAGTACAGCTGAGCTTGCTGGATTATGTAATTCAGACTGGTTGTTTAGATGATCAGATTTGTACCAGCAAACCAGTGTTGCAAACCAGCATCAGAGGCAGTGTAAGTAATGAGTGTGGGTGGTCTGCATGGAGACTGAACCCCGAGCCAATATGAATATATCAGTATACCTGTGTTTTCTGGTCTTCATAATGATGAGAACCTGTGTCTCACAGGTGAGAAAATGGGCAGTAAAGACTAAGTTGTACAAAAATCATAGCTTGTGGCAGAGGCATGTATAAAGTAATCCATGCATGTTAAAGGTGGACAGGTATGGTGCCTTGTGTGAAGGAGTCATGTTCTTTCTTGATACTGATCTTCTGTGTAATAAAGAAGGGATTAAACTAATGTGTGTGTACCCATGAACATGTGAACAATGTCAGTTCACATTTCCACACTGTTGTGCCTGCTTTCAGCACTGCTGTATGAAGTAACTGAAGTATTGTAGACTGAGGACTGTTCTGTGTTAGAAGCTGGTCTCCTTGAAGCATGTTGCACCCCACGTATAGAGCAGACATGTCCTGTTACCCGGTGAATGTTTTTAATTTATGGACTTCCAGAACTTTGATTGTCCTCAGGTGAAAGTTTTGTTCAGCCTAGAATCTCTCTGGTACTCCTAGGCAGGGCTGGCTCTGCTTGGAAGCAGGTGCTGGTGACTACTGTAACAGGCTTGGAAAGTGTGCTGGGGTGCATCTAAAGGGGGAGCAAAGCTGAAGCTACATAGTCACAGAATCAGCTGGCTGTCTTGTGAGCTGGTCCAGAGTCTCCATAGCTATGATAGGTATTAAAGGATAGATGTTATCCTTGGTTTGTGCTCCTGTAATCTATGTGTATTCAACAGAAAAATGTCCCTTGTTGGCTATGCTGTATAATGTGTGCCTGATGCTGTCTGCAGGGCCTGCAGATATATTTATAATGCAAGGGGAATCAGAGGAGCCACCCACACAACTGAAATGTTTCCAGGAGATAAAGGCTATTAAACTGCTTGAAAAGACCAGTTGGGTCTCTAGAGAGTGAAAAGCCAATTTTGACCTTACGGAAACTTACTTGCTGGTCTTGCAAAGGAAGCGTTAGCAGAAGAGAGAGATAAATCTATAATGGAATTACTTTCTGCCTTACAAAATGTGCCCAGTAGCAAGATCCACAAAAGTTGCATGCCCCTTGAAAAGAAAACAGGAACCAGAGGGTAAAGCACGCTTGCTTCTCTTCCCCAGTGGCCACTCTTTGTGGAATCCGGCTCTTCACATCCCTGCTGTTTAGCATTCGCTTGCCTGGCGGTAGGACTGTCCCACAATTTGTGATGGTGATTACATCTGTGATTGAGAGGGAGGGAAAATACTTTACTGAATATATTAACAACATTTACTGTCCCTGTTAGAGTAGTATGAATGTACTGCTCTAACTTGCTCTTGTATGAATACAAACTATACCAATACTGGGCATTCTCATTTTGGGATAATAACCCCAGTGGCTATGAACTGGAAAGTTTTTTCAGTAAAATGTTGTTTTTCAATAGTTGGACTAGTTCTGTCAGGGCAAAACTACTACCTTGATTAAGCATTGCTTATTTCTTATCTGAAGGGAAGTACTACAGTTTATTTGCTCTTGTTATGCTAATATCTTTATTTAAACATACTGATGCTTTCCTGAAAAGGGCTATTTTTTGCACCCATTGCAACCCTTTTTCATTCCTGTGACTCTCCTTGTTGAGGAGACTCTTTTGTGTGCTTTACTGGCACAGTGGTTAGATGAGTGCAAGTAATAGGGTGAGGGAAGTGCTCATTCAGAAAATATCCTTGCTACTGGATAAATTGGCCAGAACAATGCTTTTTTATTAATTCTCTGACAGATGCTGCTGACCAGTGTAAATATAGTTCCATTTGGCAAGTGAGAGGTGAGACGAACTTGCTGAATTGGTTTTTGATGTTCTCTCTTTGTCTCTGCTCTGGCTTTTAAACTGGAGTTGTTGGCATGAGGGTGGAAGAGAGGCACATGAAGTGTCTCCAGTTGGTGTCTCAAGGTGTGTGTGTGTGGACTGTTGCTCTGACAAAGCCTCTAAAAAAGGGAAAGACTCTGAAGAAGCACATTATATGCAGGAGATGCTAACTGGGAGGTTATCAAAGTCCTAAGTTTGCTAATCTGCTGACTTCGTTCCCATTTCAGAAGTGCCTGTCATGTCCTCTGTAGGAGTTTATACGTAATTGTGACAGCTAAGTTGCTGAGAGGCTTCTGGGTGTGAGATGAAGACTACACTGACTGGCTAGTTCAGAATACAAAGTGGGGTGGCTTTTGTGTACCACAGCAAAGGCATGACTGGTAGAGCAGATTCCTTGAACATGACTTTCTTGCAGGTGCAGTAGTGAAGGAATCGGAGCTGTGATTAGAATCACTTGCTCTTTCTTGTAGCACGCTGCCTTGCAACCACAGCTTTATAGGAGATTCACGCTTTTAGAGTATCTGCTGCTGCCACTGTGGGGATTGGGGTATAGAGGCATGAACCATTGCACTAGTCTTGTGACGTTGTTGTTGTTCTGTGAGGTCACAAGATGGGAAAAGCTGTCCTGAGCTGGCGAGACCAGCCTTCTGCTGGTTCCATCAGCGTTGTAACAGTGGGCTTCAGTCTCCTGTTCTTTTCTTGCTTGATTCTTCTACTCAAAAAAGTATCAGCCCTGGGCTCCATTCACATAATTTCCATGAGGGGATAAAGGCAGGACTTTCTCAGCTTGTTTTGCTGTATTATTTTCTCACATGCCCCACTGCCCTCCCCACTCCCAGCTGCTTTTTTCTTCTTCCAGGACCTGTAGACTGTTAGTTTATTTTATCTTGCAGACAATTGGGAGTTTTCAAGAGGAATGAGTCTACAGGAATTATTTTTGCTAGTCCTCTTTCTTATTTGTGCCTAAGGTTCTATTCTGTGTATTGATATACATTCAAATCCGTTAATTCGCAAGGCAAAGAGTCAGGCAAACGAGTCTGGGACTCCACTGGGATGTTTTTGTGAGGGAGTTTCTTACAGTACTCCAGAGAACTGTTACCATCAGTACGAACAGGACATACCTCATTTGTTGCAGATAGAGCTGTAAATGTTTATGCCAGTGACATTTGCCTGTGCGTTCAAGTCATGAAGTGCAGGAAAACACGATCACTTCTCTGGTGGGGGAGAATGAGAGAAAAATGTCTGTCTGTAGCCAAAATCCTTCCTGACCTCTCATGGTGAGGAATGACTGGGCACACTGCTCTTGAAAGGAAAGGTGTTATTGGAGTCATACCAATGAATGGACATCTACAAGTTCAGTTCTTACTTCAGCCATAAACTTCTTTGGGTGATCATGAGCAAGACTGTTAGTTTCCTGAAAACTTGTAAATGAGATAAATTGTTTTTCTTTTCTCCCAACCTCATCTGTTTAAATTGTGATGTCTGAGAGGTAGGGACAGTACACATCGTGCAAATGCAGGGGAGTTTCCTGTCTGCTCCCTTCTTTTGCAGTAAGTACAGCTGCAAGGGCGTGGGAGAGACTGGAAGATATGGAGAGATGGAGTGATACTCAGAACTGTAAAGACGTATTAGTGTAGAGGGGCATAAGAAAATCATCTTTAAATATTTAGAATTTGTGAGATTTCAGGAGGTGTAGGAAAACTTTTTGTTCCCTCATGAATTCAGCCTTTATTCATATGCCTTTTAAAAGTGAAACGTAACACGATGGAGGCAGCAAGGAGAACCGGGTGGTTCATGGAGGAGGGAGGGAGGATGGGTGCTTAACTTTGGGGATGATGATGAGAGTGTATTTGAGTTTACTTTTACTGAAAGCAGTACATGTGAATTGGTGTTAGCAAAACTTTTACACCATGTGCGTCACTGCTTTGTGAATGCTGGGCAGCAATACTGTTATAGACTGCTGGACTCTGCATAGGGCGCTGATCTATAGGTGTTTTTGTCTTAGTAAAGGACATCTCCAATGCTAACTGTATTTAAAGGCATAGAAGAGAGTTTTGAAAAGCTACACAGAGCAGCTGTCATCATTTGCTGTAATATCCTGCTGTTTAGGATAACTAATGAGCGTGTCATTGCCTTGGATATGTTGAGCCAGATTGTTAGTATAAACTGGCTTTGCTTCATGGAACTGGGGGGGGTGGTTCATGCCTTTCACCCCACCTGAGGACCCATGTTCTAGTGAGCATGGCAGAGATGGGAAGGGCTGAGGGGAAGCTTGAGGTCCATGGTAGCTTTGTGAATGTACCTCACTGCACAGATGAATCTTCAGGGTAATCTGTGCTTTCTTTGCTGGGAAGGAGGATGGCTTCCAAGTTTATAGAATCACAGACTGGTTTGGGATGGAAGGGACCTTAAAGATCACCCAGTTCCAACCCCCCTGCCATGGGCAGGGACACCTTCCACCAGCCCAGGTTGCCCAAAGCCCCGTCCAACCTGGCCTTGAACCCTTCCAGGGAGGGGGCAGCCACAGCTTCTCTGGGCAACCTGTGCCAGGGCCTCACCACCCTTGCAGGGAAGAATTTCTTCCTTATCTCTAATATGAATCTCCCCTCTTTGAGTTTAAAACCATTACCCTTCATCCTATCCCTGAATCTTCTGATCAAGAGTCTCTCCCCATCTTTCCTGTAGTCCCTTCAAGTACTGGAAGGCCACAGTAAGGTCTCCCTGGAGCCTTCTAATCCCTGGACTGAAGTTGTTTGAGTCTCATCCTCCTCTTTTAGCACACTCTTCCTAATCGCCCCCCTCAGTGGTTGGATTTCCCTCCAGGTGGAGGGGTGCCAGGAGGACATAGCAATGTCTATGTTTGTCTGGTGAAGAAATATCACCAGTTCCTTGTATCAGGAACTGCCATGTCTTAGTCATATTCGCAGGGAAGTGGAAGTCTGTGGGAACTGGTACTGGTTGATATGATCACTTATGTTGAGAGATTAAAGGTATAGAAAGGAGGTAGTGCGGAACTGCTGGCTGCATTTGTGTTGACTGGAGATGAAATTGTGTACCTGGCTTAGTGTTGGGAATATTGTGGCATTGGCATATCGCAGAAAGCATGGACCAGGTACAAGAAACAACTTGCATTTCTTAGTTCGGCTGTTGTTTCGTAAGCCTCTCTTGCTCTGTAGAACATGAGAAACTTTTATCAGCTTATACTTCACAGCCTACTCATAATGATGTATTACATTTTTCTCCAGCTGGTTCCAGGCTTTGCTTGACTTCCTGTGGCTGACTTGTGGCTCTTGTTCCCATCCAGCTGTGTGGTATCATCCCTCTGCCTTATCCTCCCATGGACTCCCTAATGTTAAAGCAGACCAGAAGTGAGACAATGTTATCTTCATAGCAGGAGTTTACTTATATCTTAAGTGATACAAAGTTTTGATACAGCCACAGCGTATTTCTTAGATATAGTTTCACCGTAGGTAGCAACAGCAGCATTTCTCGTAGTGGAAAATTAAATATGTGCTTTGGTTGGCCATCTGCTCAGGGCAGGGACCAGCTAACTCACGGGCTATAGACAACCCCAGTGTATCAGCGGTGCTTACAGCACTGTAAGAGCATTTCTGTAAGGGGCTGCGTGCTTTTGGGTTCTGGATTGAGAGGCATTTTGTCTTCATTAGAGCGGCGCACGCTAGTTGTAACGCGTGGGCATCAGCCAAGCATTGTGTTTGCAAGAGAGTACAGCGCTAGCTGTACGAAGTGAATAGCTACATGCATAGGAAGTATAAAGGCAGTATATAAAGGCAGATGGCAGAAACTGCTGGGGGGAGGTAAAGAAAGACATTATGGTTGTTATTGACTTGTGGGCCTGGTGTGGTTCTAACCAGAAAAATGCTGGTTAGCCATAATGCTGTTAGAATACCAGCAGCCACTGAACAGCTGCTGTCCCTGCAAGTTTAATCTCCACCTGTAGCATTTCATCTACTTCACCAACTGTCGTGGTTTAACCCTGACTGGCACCTGAGCTCACTCTGCACTGCCCCCACCCCTCCTCCCCCTGCCCTGCTGGTGGGAAGAGGGAGAGAATTGGGGGGGAAAAAAAGAGTAAAACTTCTGGGTTGAGATAAACACAGTTTAATAGGACAGAAAATGAAGGAAAATAATAATAAAATAATTAAAATAGACAAACCAAGTGATGCACAGTGCAGTTGCTTTGCCACTTGCCAACCAATGCGCAGGCAGTTCCCGAGCAGTGGCCCCTGGCCAGCTTTCCCCTGGTTAATATACTGAGTGTGTCACCACACGGTATGGAATATCCCTTTGGCCAGTTGGGGTCAGCTGTCCTGGCTGTGTCCCCTCCCAACCTCTTGTGTGCCCCTCTAGGCTCCTTGCTGGCAGGGCATGAGAAGCTGCGAAGTCCTTGACTTAGTATAAACACTACTTAGCAACAACTGAAAACATCAGTGTATTTTCAACATTATTCTTATAATAAATCCTAGATACAGCACTATACCAGCTACTATGAAGAAAATTAACTCTTTCCCACCTGAAACCAGGACACCAATTCTAGTGTGATTGTAGCAAACCGCAAGGACAATCAAAGTGAAATGCTTTAAATTTGTATTTTCCTGCTTTTTGTCTTCTATACATTTCTGAAGCTCCAAGATGGGCTCGCTTTTTTTTTTTTTTTTTTTTTTTTTTTTTTACATTTAAAAAATATATATGTATGTGTCTTTTCCTGTTTTTTCCCATTTTTGTTAAGTATAAGCAGGTAATTATTTGTATGCAGTGCTGCCCAGTCTGCCCCAAACAGAATCAGAAATTTCCTGAGCTAGACATAGAAAATAGGTGTTGTGAGAGACAATTTCTTCTATCAAAGGGCAGATTTTGGTCTCAAGATGGACCAATTAGTTGGGAGTGTTCTCTATGTTGTGTGTGATAACTGAAGGGGCAGAGAAGTGAAGACTCGAGTCCCATTGATAACTGCTTTGCCTGGATGGCAGGGATCTGGAGAGGGAGTAAAGGACTGCATCTGCTGTCAAGTTGCTTTAATTAATATGGTGTGACGTGGCATTACTGTAACTGACTTGGCACAAAACTTTTGAAACCCTCTCTGAATAATTTAAAGATGTTGATTCCAAAGCCATTTAGGGTCTCTTGACTGAGTGTGAAGTATTCCAAAATATTTGCAGTGATTTAAGCCAACCTTCATATCTACAGCGGAACTTAAAGCAAACACAGAAAGCCATGTTGATTCTTCCTGAGATGCATTTGATTTTCCCAAAGCCTAGTGGTGATAGTGATCTCATTAAAGGGGTTTCTTAAATCCTTCTCTGGAGAGGAGGTGATTGAGGTACCAGCAATGTATATAGTTGTTTAGTATCCTTGGTACAGATGCCTAGGTACTGGTTTAGATGCTGTCTAAACTTTACAAGTAAGTGCGGGTTGGAAATTTACTGATCCTACCTGAAAGGTGATAATTTGATTCCTGTATAGACCACAAATAAATTTTCAGTGTATTCTGTGCGATTATCCTATAATGAGCTCTCATCTTGTCATGGGGCTATGTGTTTGAGAGTGTTACCCAAGGCATCCAAATTTTTGCAGGACCGGAGAAGGGTAGGGCAGCATGTTGTGAAGTCCTGGGGGTGCTCTGTGACAAGACAAGGGGATGAGCACGTGTCTGAAGGGGCTTGGCTGTAAGCAAACTGAATGTGAGTGCTCACCTCACACAGAAGGGAACATGGGCCCACAAGTCTATGGGGAAATCCAGCAGTTAAGACTGTCAGAAAGTTGCTTAGAGCAACACCTGTAAAAGCAAAGAACTCTTCGGACAATGAGTGCTGCTGTCCTGGCCCAGATGGATCTGAGTTGTGCTTTACGTCACCCACTGATGAGGTCACATCTAGTGCTCACACTGTTGCCGAACACCAGTGCTCTTAAGTTACTGCACAGCAGCTCTTCATTTACCACGAAGTGCCTGCCGTAGCTGCAGCCATTCTGGCTCAGCAAGAGAGTTCTTCTGTAATAGCTGGCTGATGTGCTCACAGCCGATGCTGCCTTGCTCTGCCGGCGTGCGGCCAGTGGATCCAGTTACTCTGTGGCCAGATGGAAGATTAGAGCAGAGGCAAGTGCTACAACCTGAGATGGAAAACTTACTTGGTTTGTGTGTTTTGGATGGTTGCTTTAGGAGAGTTTTTTGCTCTAGACTCGCCTCAAAGTTGGGAATGTTTTGTTTTAATTCCGTGAAGTTACCACAAAGGTCAAAGATAGAATAGGTGGGTCTTCTCCCTGGAAGTGCCATGGTTAAAAAATTGTACGATGTAGTTTAATGCCTTGGAGGTTTTCTGGGAGCAAAGTTTGTGTCCTGGTGTATCCACAGCAACAAAACTAAGATAACAGTCATTTTAAGTCACTAGCTTAAAAGAAAAAGCTGAAAAGCTTTAAAATAAAAAAGAAAAAAAGTGAAGCTTATACTTTGCAGACATTACAGCACTAGAAAACTTAGTGCTGTGTCCTTAAGTGCTTCACTTGATTGATTGAGGTAGGAAATTAAATGACATGTAAGCTGTTGTTACCACTAAAATTTCCTTCGTGTACACGGGCTGATTTTCCTGTCTACCTTACTCCTCCATGGGTGCTTCTGAATGTTTGCTCAGGGCACGCTTGTGGGATGGCATTTGCTCCCTGGGAGCAGGGGCACTCGGTTTGTCTCCCAGCTCTGCGGCGGGCTCCTTGGGAAGGTCACTTCTGTCTTCCTGCATGATGTCAGGTGTTGTGGATGATCTCAGGGCAGCTGGAAGTGTTGCTGTGCCTCAGTGTCATGCCACAGTATCGCACAATCTCAGAATCATCTGGGTTGTAAAAGCCCTTGCAGCTCCTCCAGTCCAACCATGAACCTCACCCTGACCATTCCCAACTCCCCCAGATCCCTCAGCGCTGGCTCAGCCCGACTCTTCAACCCCTCCAGGGATCCCGGGGACTCCCCCCTGCCCTGGGCAGCCCATTCCAACGCCCAACAGCCCCTTCTGCACAGAAATCCTTCCTCAGAGCCAGCCTGACCCTGCCCTGGGCAGCTTGAGGCCATTCCCTCGGGGCCTGGCGCTGGCTCCTTGGCTCCAGAGACTCATCCCCCCTCTCTGCCCCCTCCTGGCAGGGAGTTGCAGAGGGCCAGGAGGTCTCCCCTCAGCCTACTCCAGACTAAACCCCCCAGTTTCCTCAGCCGCTCCCCAGCAGACCTGTGCTCCAGACCCTGCCCCAGCTCCGTTGCCCTTCTCTGGCCGCGCTCGAGTCATTCAATGGCCTTTTTGGGGTGAGGGGACCAGAACTGAACCCACTCAGCGAGGGGCGGCCTCACCAGTGCCGAGCCCAGGGCTCAGATCCCTTCCCTGTCCCTGCTGGCCACGCCAGTGCTGACACAAGCCAGGATGCCATTGGCCTTCTTGGCCCCCTGGGCACACTGCTGGCTCATTATCAACCCCCCCAGGTCCCTCTCTGACTGGCAGCTCTCCAGCGGCTCCTTCCCAAGCCTGTAGCGCTGCTGGGGGTTGTTGTGGCCAAAGTTAGGTGGGCCTCTGAAAGAGCGTAGTGTGACCCCAGAGCTAGCTGGTAAACCGTTATTTAGCTCAGGCAGTGCTGCATTACCCTTGCTCAGAGTGAGTTTGGAGAGTGGGGAGGATCCTCCTGTTGCTGGTGTTGCCTTCTGCATAGTGTCTTGTGTCCATACCCATCGCAGCATGGGAAGGACAGTCCTCTGTGCTTGTCAGGGTGACAGAGACAAATGTATGTAATATTGTGTTACTAGAAGAGATGTATCAGCTCTTTGGGAATTGGAGTGACTGCTTCAGAAATACTTGAGATCTCTACTTAAAGGCTTACAGTGTGAGATAGTTGGCTCTGTCCACTGAGAATATATTTCAGCAGATAAGTGCCTGTCATATTTTAAAAACACCTTATGCTTCCGAAAGCCATGGCACAGTTTTAGGAATCACTGGGTGAGTATTGGAATCAATGCATTTAAACAGTGCTATGCCTATATTGGTGTGTATGTATAATCAGATATATGAAATTCAATGTATTCTTTGAAAAGAAACCTCTTCGATGGTGAATTTGAAATAATGACAAATCAGGTTAAGATTTAAACTTTCCTTTGCCGTTTAATAGCACTTAAATTTAAAAAGTATTTACCAGTGCAGGTTTGGCTAGAGCTCTACAGGAAAATATAAGTGCTTGAACCGCAGGAAATCAGTGGCTCAATTGTCTGGAAAAAGAGTTCACTTCAGTGCCAGGATAACCTGTGAGAGCAATAGCCTATTCTGCAGGTGTAGGGAGAATATTATGTCACTGAAGTTGAACAGCAATATATTTTCCATGATGGGTGTGACTGGTTTGGAGTTGGGATTGCCATGTAGCTTGGGCCTGGGGTGGGTTGAAGAAAGATTAATGAAGGGTGATGAGACATTCTCTTTATTCTGGTGGAGCCAGTCACATTTCCTTACTTTCTTTGACTGTAGACAATACTATTTTGAAAACAATTTAAAATGTAAAGTTTGTTAAACGTACTTTTCTTGGTGAGCCATCAAGTTTAGGGCAGTTTAGGTAGTAAATAAATGCAGTTTCTGCAGATTTTAATTTTGGTTTCAATTTTCCTCCAAGGACAGCTTGACATAAAGTAAATGTTAAACAAACAAACAAAAACCCACAACAAAACAAAAGAAACAAAGAAAAAAAAAACCACCTACCCCAACTTTAGTAAAAAGGAAATCCATCATTCATTCATCTAAAAATGGCAAAAATGGAAACTTCAATAAATGTATGATTTGTTGAATAACTGCTTGGTTAAATGAATGATGATGTATCTTCCTTAATGAATTTGCACGCTGAACTTTAGTGTATGGGGTGTTTTAATCTAAGCATCTGTATGTTTTCATAGTTACTTAGAAGGGAGGATCACCCTTTTTTCAGGCATAGCAGCTAAAAATGGAAACCAAGTTCAAAGCATCTGACCTTTATCAAGGTTTCATGTTTTGGACCTCTAATCGCTTTGATTTAATTATGAATATTGAAACTATTAAATTATTAGTGCAGGTCATAATAGTGTCTGAATTATGAGTGAATGGTCAGCGTCAGGCAGCCTCTCCCTCCTGGCAGGTGCAGAAGGTGTCATGGGAGCTGCTGCTGTGCTCTCTGGTGAGATGCAGCATGTCCCACAGAGAACGATCCTCTCCTTGTCCTCATGGCGACTGAGGCTGTGTTGCTCTGTGCTACAAGCAACTTCTCGAGTTGGTGCTGTTATCTCAGGTTGTATGTCCAGCACTGGGTGTTTGCAGTGGTCCTTAGCCCAACTTGTACACAGCCTAGCTAAAAGTGGTGATGTCTGGCCTCCTGGCCCTGGTAATACCTAGCCATGGGTATCTACGTGAGCACTGTCAAAAAGAGGTCACTTTGTAATGAATGCCTCGAGGGAAGACCCGTGCAGAAAAGCCTTTCTTGCTTTTTAGAGCCACCACTGAACGCTGTTGATGATGTCTCTGTTGAGAGCGGTTCTGTTTCTCAGGATTGCTTCCCAAATGGGTGCAGCTCGGTGTTTATCCCATTATGGGTCTTGCCTCAAAATAGTGAGGGTGAAGCTATTTTCTGGTTTAAGGGGAAAGAAAAAAAATGTTGTCGTCTGTGGTCAGATGAATGAAAACTCAGGCAATATTAGCATATCACGGTACTAAGTGTCTCCTATCTGCCACATTCATTCTTTGTCTTTAAACAGTCCAGTAATTCTCACCTCTATGCCCAACAAGATCATGGAGCAGATCCTCCTGGAAACTCTGTTAGGGCACGTGGAAAACAGAGATGATTGGTGGCAGCCAGCATGGCTTCACTAAGGGCAAATCGTGCCTGACAAATCTGGTGGCCTTAGAAGACAGGGTTACAACGTTGGAGGATAAGGGAAGAGCGACTGATATCATCTACCTGGACTTGTGCAAAGCATTTGACACTGTCGTGCACAACATGCTTGTCTCTAAATTAGAGAGACGTGGATTTGATGGATGGACCACTTGGTGGATAAGGAATTGGCTGGATGGTCACACCCAGAGAGTAGTGGTCAACAGCTCAATGTCTGGATGGAGATCAGTGACAAGTGGCGTCTCTCAGGGGTCTGTATTTAGACCAGTATTATTTAACATCTTTGTTGGTGACATGGACAGTGTGATTTAGTGTAGCCTTCAAGTTCACCAGTGACACTGAGCTGTGTAGGGTGGTCAACATGCTGGAGGGAAGGGCTGTGCCATCCAGAAGGGACATGGACAGGCTGGAGAGGTGGACTGTGCAAACCTCATGGAGTTCAAGTGCAAGGTCCTGCACATGGGTTGGGACAATTCCAAGCACAAATACAGGCTGGGAGATGACTTGGGCGTATTGGAGGATGGAAGACTGACTCTGAGCCAGCACTGTGCGCTTGCAGCCCAGAAAGCCACCTGTGTGCTGGGCTGCATCAAGAGAATTGTGGCCAGCAGGTCGAGGAGGGGATTTCTGCCCCTCTACTCTGCTCCTGTGAGACCCCCCCTTGCAGTGCTGTGTCCAGGTCTGGAGGCACCAACAACAGGACACGGACCTGCTCGAGCAGGTCTAGAGGAGGCCACGAGGGTGATCAGGGGGCTGGAGCACCCCCCTGTGAGGACAGGCTGAGAGAGTTGGGGGGTTCAGTTGGAGAAGAGAAGGCTCCAGGGAGACCTTAGAGCGGCCTCTCAGTACTTAAAGGGGCTACAGGAAAGGGAGGAGGGACTCTTTGTCAGGGATGTGGGGATAGAATGTGAGGGGTAACAGTTTCAAAGTGAAAGAGCGCAGATTCAGATTAGAGGTGAGGAAGAAATTCTTCCCTGTGAGGGTGGTGAGGCCCTGGCACAGGTTGCCCAGAGCAGCTGTGGCTGCCCCCTCCCTGGAAGGGTTCAAGGCCAGGTTGGACGGGGCTTTGGGCAACCTGGGCTGGTGGAAGGTGTCCCTGCCCATGGCAGGGGGGGTGGAACTGGGTGATCTTTAAGGTCCCTTCCAACCCAAACCAGTCTGTGATTTTATGAAGTAGCACCAAGAGATGTCCTGCATCTAGAAACCAGACTCCTTGACCAAAGTGCAGAGAAGTATAAGCTGCGAGGAACAGCTGTCCTGTGTCACAGCAGAATATCCCCTTGATCTCTGCCTCTGGCAGCAGTGCCCAGGGAAGAATGCAAGGGTGGGGAGAGCAAGTACAGGTGTTTCAAAGCAAGAACATCAGAGAACAGGACTCTTGTCTAGCTCGGGCTGTCCAAGTTCCTGGAAAGCTGAGCTGTCTGTGATGAGTCTTTAATCAGATGGTTTAGGTATTAGAACTCAATTAACCCTCTCTTGGTAACCTGCAGTTTCCCTCTTAAGAACCTGTGAAGCTAGCCTGAAAAAAAATCTCCTCAACGGTTGGGGGTTGTCAGAGACTTACTTCTCTTTAGATGGACTCCAGGTTGTGTGGTGCGCACCAGAGAGCCAGGAAGCATTTGACACAAGCCAGGGCAGAAAGATTAAACACATGTCTCTGGTCTCTGGAGCAGGATGTCTGGTGTAGCTGGGTTTGAGGGGAGCCTTGTAGCACTAACTGGAGTTACACTGCAGTTGACATTCCTGTGGTTATTAAAGTTAATGCTTAGAGGCCCTGTTGTGCTCAGCAACACATGATAAATAGACATAAACATCTTGTAAAAGATGGTCCCTGGTTAGAAGAGGATACCAAAAAAAAAAAAAAAAATCAACCTGAGAATGAAAGTGGGACAGAAGCAGACAAAATGTTTTGCATGGGGTTATACAGCAGGTTGTTTGTGAAGAGGGAAATGGAGCCCTGGTTTCTCTGATGGTGGTGCCAGCACCTTCCTGGAACTGTAGTTGCCTGGGCTGATACGTTGGATGGGTCAAGGGAAATCTGTGCAATGACTATGATACTTCAAGACAAGGATTTTGCATGTCTTCTGGACTGGAGTAGATGCAACCCACTGAGATCACATCCTCTCATCAGTGTAATGCTGCCGCTTGTGATGACAGCAAGCACCTCTGTTTCAGGAGGGAGGACTGCAGTCTGAGTGGCCGGCTGTGACCTAAGCCTCGTTACGGTTTAACAGGCACGACGATGCTGTGGTGGTACCAGGTTATACATGACTACACGTGCTCGCTGTGTGCACGCTCCTGCATCTTCTCTGCCTTATCTCTCGAGCTGGTGGGAGCACGTGTGACTGCAGCATAGATACATCTTCAGATACATGCTTCTTCCTGCATTCTTATAAAAAAGATAAGGCATGAAATGTGTTCCCGTGCATCTGTGCCTGGGTTTACTGCACTGTACTCTCTAGGAATGCAAATGAACGGGAGGACTGGGTCAGGCCAGTAGTCCGTCTGGCTTGTTTTCTTTTTCGCGGTAGCCAAGAGCACCTGCTGAATCAGCCAGTACCAGCCCACAAAAGTCACAGGGAAAGAAGGATTCGTTTGCATTGTTATTACTAAGGCTTCTAGCTTGTTCTTGCTTCGTGATTGAATTTGTTTTTCTAGGAAGAATCTTTGCTGTTATGAGTCACTCTGGCTTAAAGGAAGGATTTAGCTTTCAGCTGCCTTTTGCCTTAAAAGGTGATGTTGCTTCTGGTATTTGTCAAATTTAGGAAGAAAATCCAAATCTAAAAATCATCAGGCAGCTCTCTTCTCAAGAAACACTGGATTAGTTCTTAGTTCTTTATTTCAGAAAAACCAAAATAAAGCAATGTTTAAGAAATGCATTGCTGATTCTCCTTTGGGGCCTGCTTGATTTATGTGACAGCAAAATGTCAGACAGCAATGCTCCAGCACATAACAGGGATGTAGCCTGCTTTCTGTTGTGCTAGATTTCTAGACCATCAGGAAATTGGTGGCATTAAGCACCTGAAATAGAAAGGTTTAAAAAAAAAACCCAACCCAAAACCAAACAAAAAGTAGGAGTTACAGTATGGCAAACCAGGCACAGTTGATCTACAGACCAAATGCCTTCCAAGAGGGTGGATTGCTGCAATCTTGGTTGTCTGTGGCCAGTAAAGATGTCATAGTTCTTTTGTAGGGGTTGGCTTTTTAACTCGAAGTAATTGACAGTAGGGCTAATTGCATTGTGCTTAAAGAAAATCTAGCTACAGTTCTGAACTTAATGCTAAGGAGATGTACACACTAGTAAAAATCTTGAGACACAGAACAGTGGTGTAATTCATTATCCACTATAACCGTAAAGCTGCAATGGGAAAGGGGTTGTGTTTTTCAGAGAGGTTTGTCTACAGTACAGACTTTGCTGCTTCTGTAGTTAGAAGTAAACTGTTGGTTGATTATTTGTTTGAATGTTGCTATGTTTCGGTATCGCTGGAACCTTACTTTTCCCTGTGCAGCATCGCTCTCTGCAATTTTACCACTCCCAGCAGAAGGTGCTTTTCATTTGTGGGTATTTGTTGCATACAGTTTCCACCAGCTGAGCTCGCTTTGTTAGCATTTGTCAGTCTCAGAAACTTGAATGATTAGAAGTGTTTATGAATTTTACTCTCCCTTACCATGACCTTCTCTCTGCATAGGAGACATAAGATTGTGCTCTCTTAGTGCTTTCTGTGCGTTGTTCCCTGGGAACAACAAAGCTTGTTTGGTGGGATGCTGGTGGACCATAAATTAGAGGGTGCTGTTTTGTAGACACTCTTTACCTAGACTTTCCTCTGCATGCCCATTGCACACTCGCTCTCACTTTAATAGTTTGTGTGTGGATTCAATGAGAAAAAAGTAACCTCTAAAATGTTTTTTAATTCTGTATTGGAAATGTGCAATGCAAAATTTTCTTCAACAAGTTAATCCTTATTCAACAAGTTTCATTTTAGTAACAAACTTCATTGAGGTTGAAGAGCGTGTAGGGAAGTACAGAGAAGAGGGGAGGGGGGTTTGTGAAGCAGGGACCTGTAATCCTGGATTAAAAAGTCTGTTGCTGAAGTGACTCCTGATCACCACCTGCCTTTTTTACTCATGAATCTGTTGGTTTGTGTCTTGCAGTGGCATCACTGAAGGGCTGGCTGTTATTGCTGTGGGAGATCAAAAGCTACTTCCCGTTGTATCTTGTGTGTCATCTGCAAAACCACCGGTCACAGTGAGTTTCTCCTACATGCACTCTGTTTTCCCCAGTGAGCATTTGTTAGCTGTAATCTGCGATAATAATCTTTTTCTCTATTTATACTTTGTCAGTACACTTAATACTGCAAAAAGATTTGATTTACCAGTCCCAAGCCAAATGGATACATACCTTCTCCCTCCCCACACACCCCCAAAAGATCATACTGGAAGCTCAGCATTGCAAACTCTTCTTTTCCAGCCACCTGCACACCTTGTGGTGGGGGAACAATGGAAGACTATGTGCTTTGAGTGTGTGTTCTGGTTATTCATCCAATGGCCTGGATGAGAATTGGACAAAATACTTTGTTCCTGAGAACAGTGTCAGAAAGAAAAACGTATTTAGATAAAAAGAGGAATGAAAATGATTACTTGGATAAAGAAGATTAAACTATCCTAGTCATTCAGAGTGCCAGAAACAAGCACGTCATCCCTATGTGGCATCTAGTCCCAGGCAGTGGCAGGTGGAAGGAGAAAGTGTCTGTGCTGGAGTGTCCCTGAGCCTGTTCCTTAGGTATACTTTTAAAACGAGAGGCTGGAATTTTCTCAGCAGCGTAAGAGATCTAGCTCATTTGGTGCCATTTAGATGCCAAGTGAAAACTCTTGAAAATCCTCACTCCCTCAAATTCTTTTAATTTCTACCTAAAAGAAATAGAGTGAATAAAACGTGTCCCTGCTCCTACCAGCTGTCTGTGAATGTCCATATAACCTGACTGTGATTGTTTTATCAATAATTCTCTTCTACTGTAGCAATACCTCAGTAAAATACACTCAGGTGGTTTTGATATTTCAGACCCTTTAGAAGGATGGTATAACAATTGCTTGAAAAGCCACCTCTGGTTTTCAGACAATTCTTTATCTGTCTTGCGCTGGTTGGGAAAGCTGAATATGTTGGTTGTGTATCTCCTGTGCAGAATCCATCTGCAAGACTAGAAGGGCAGGAACAAATCTATGCATGTGCAAGTGTTTGTTTTGAGAAAAACTTGAGGACTCAATAAACAAAACAAAAAAAAGTAAGTGCTGAAGGGAGTGTAGGACACTTGTACAATTAAATGGCACTGAAGATTGACGTGGCTTACATTTTGGGTTATGGGGTTGGGTGTAAGGGAAGTAATCGTGCTCAGATAACTGATTCTCCTAGAAACTAATGGCAATAGCAGGAGGAAGCAATGCTTTAAAAGGAAAAGTCCCCGTGTTGTGGTTTGAGCCCAGAAGGCAACTGAGCACGATGCACTCATTTACTCACCCCTCCCACCCCAGCACTGGGAAGGAGAAAAATTAATCCAAAGGCTCAGGAATGGAGATAAGGGCAGGGAGGGGTTGCTCACTCGTTAGCCATCACAGGCAAAAGGCAGGCTTGTTAGAGGAAGAAAAAGGATGTCACTTTAATTCAAAACACTAACAATAATGACAACAGACAGAATAAGACAGTGAGAAGCGTTACCATATCTTAAAAACGTCTCCCCTCACCTCTCCCTTCTGCCAGGGCTTGGTTTTGTTCCCGATATCTCTACCTCCTTCTCCAGCAGTGCAGGGGCAGGGGATGGGGGTGCAGTCAGTCTGCGGCTTCTTCCTGCAGGGGAGGGGGGCAGCACTCCTCTGCATTCTTCCCCTGCTCCATGTGTGTCCCTCTCACAGGAGACAGTCCCCCACAAACTCTCTCCTTTGTGACTCCTCCCCACGGGGTACATTCTGCCTGAGATGTTCCGGTGTGGGTCACCTCCACGTGTTTTAGTCCTCCCAGTGCCAAACTACAACTGTGGGGGCTGCTTCTCCCCACAGAGTCCCAGGGGTCCCCCACAGGCTACAGGCGAGTCTCTGCTCCCCTGGTGACCTCCATGGGTGGCTGGAGGTAGGGAGGATGGCCCTGACGTCTCACCATGGGATACAAGGGGGCTCCATGCTCTGGCACACTTCCCCTGCTTCCTCTTCTTTCCTTCCACTGACCTCAGTGTTTGCAGAGGTGTCCTTGTAACTCAGCCTCAAAGTTCCCCAACCCCCTCTCAGGTTCCCCTTCTTAAATATGTTATCGCAGAGTTGCAGCCGCCATAGCTAATTGCCTCGACCTTGGCCAGAGGTGGGTCTGACCTGGAGCTGGGGGAGCTTCGAGAAGATTCTCACAGGGGCCACTGCTGTAGCCCCCTCCCCTGCTACCAAAAACCCCACCACACACAAACCCAGCACACCCCAAAATCTCTTCTGAAAGGTTATAGGAAAGAGAATTGGATTCAATGTGTGTTTCTAGCCTTTGTCTATATTGTAGATGCATAAATTTTATATGACTTGTAAAATAAAGGTTGCTTCTAGTGAGCTGTTGTGTTTTGCCTGGAAGGATAGAGCCAGCTTGCAGCATATGTAGAGAATAACACCTGTCAGAAATTGAATATTGAGTGAAAGTAATCGTTTTAATCAAAAGTAGTTAAAAGTGAGGCTGAGTCGAAAGAAGGAACAACTGCTCAGCTGGAAGAGTGCTTCTAGTCCTGCAGACGTGCCCTGAGATGCATATTTTATTTATTAGAAATATTGATCAAGGCCATGATTGTACCTTGCATTAATACTGTTCTTCCCAATCATTGTGATCAAGATTTTTTAACTCTTTGAATTCCCCTCCTTTCTCTGTGACCAAGTACAAAGCACTTGGTGCTGATGTGATGGGCAGCTCAGCACTTGGAGGTGGCTGGTTTGGCCCTTCTTCCCTTCTGATTTAGTATTGTGCAGAAGTGACTGTTTTAATCATAAAAAAAGCTGAAAAGTCATGGGGAGCTCACTCTCCTCTGAGGTCTTCTAATAAACCTGCAAGTGAGCTTTGCCTCTGCTGAAGGTAACATGATCTTGTCACAGAAGCTGCCTATGATTTTCCTCTTTCCCCCTGTTAATCACTTAGATCCTTGATCCTGACTGCAAGCATTTTTCTGATGGATGGATCTTACTCTGGACCATGAATTTTGACTGGGTAAAATGCAGGAAGGAGAAAAGGTTTAAGATGTGTCTTGTGTCTGTTAGGTTAATGGTTGGACTAGATGATCTTCAAGGTCTTTTCCAACCTAGATCGTTCTGTGATTCTGTGTCAGCTGACAGAGAATGGTACTCAGGGGAGAATTGTCTTGGTGCATAGAGATGTTTGACCAAATCTACTGACTGTGGCAAAGACGTGCCAGTTCATATCAATTAGCATTCCTGACAAATCATCTGTAGCGACTGTGGGTGTTTTCTGAAGAGAGTCACTGTCAAGAGGTGTCACTGGGAACAGTGACTGTATGTACAGCTCAGCTGAGTACTGTAAAGGAGCCCCAGACTTCTGTGTTTCTGCAAAAAAACAGTCTAGACTGTTATTTGAAGTTCTTGGCTTTCAGATCAAAGCCAGGATTGCTTCAACACACTTAAGCCTGCTTTCTATTTCTCTTGAGTCAATGTCCATTCTCTTCTTATTCTTTACAGTGCCCCGAGAAAGGTGAATCCCCGTCGAACCCATAGAAGCTACCTCTACTTGGCATGTTAAAACTAGCTGGCAGCAAAGGGTGAGGTTGCAGACGAGTGATGTCGAAGGCCTTTTCTGTGCCCTGGTGTGATGCTGGGTGCATGCTAGATGCTGCACTGGCAGCCCTGCTGATGCAGTCGCTTCTAACCTTGACCCACACCACCCTTGGCTTCCTGCTCTGACTTGCTTGTTATTGTGTTTAGCCACCAGACTTTGCAAGTAGGCTGCATATGTGCATGCTGGCTGGTGTGCCTCTTGAAAGGAGAGTGATCTGGTAGCTAATTTAGAGCTCTGCAAATCCAGTTTCAGCTCCGTGGTCTGCTTGCAGATTGCCTCTGAGAATTCAGTAGCGAGACTTAGTCTCTGTGCCAGTTTTCTTTCTGTTAAAGGACAGTTTCCACCTTGGATGGGAACCAAGGGTGCAATGGTGAATGCTCCAGTATAGTGGTTGAAGAAGTAATGTAAGTATTAATCAGGATGTCTCACTCTTATAATTGTACACAGCCCAAATAGTATCTCTGAAGTCTTTATAGCAGTCAAAATGAGATCATGAGCACTGTGTATGGACGGGAGGGCTGTGTACCATGCCAGTGATGGTGAGGTGTGACAGGAGAAGCCAACATCTGCTGTCCCACCCTGATCAGTGAGTGTGTCTCACCTCTCTGAGTGAAAGTGCTTGCTTGGACCTGGGACACCAGAGGTTGGGAACAGCCTGGGTTCATGTTCCTCACCAGGGGTTCAGCAGCAGGTGCTGCTTTGTTTCTCGTGGCTTTGCCTTGTGTAGTCACATCTGCTTAACTCAGCTGGCCTGCCTGTTGTGTGCTGGCTTTCAGCATTTACTTTAGGGTTGCAGGAAAGTCTTTTAACTTGCTTTCCAAATGTCACTGGGTGAAGTTGTTTTCAGACCCTGGCTGTTTCACAGTTGCACAGCCTACCTCAGAATAGTTGCTGTCCCTGGTGTGTCAATGAATAGGATCTTGATAGGATTGACAGCTATAAAACATTCCCTCTGAACTTTGAGATGAAAGTGAGGCATTTCCTTTCTCCTTCCGGAGGGCTCATCTGCTCTAAGAGGAGGGAGGTGGTTTGCTTTTTCAAAATGTAACTCGTATCAGGTATCATAGCAGTGTCTATAGCGCTTCGGAGCAGCATGCTGTGATTGCCTCATGCCGGGGGAGACTGGGAATATGGGAATGAAAGGCAGCTCTGCCAAGAGGTTCTGTCTGCATTGACAGGGTAGTACATGTGACACTTGTGGCATTACCTGAATCTCACTGGTGACACAGCGGAAAAGGAATAGAGTAAAATCAAGTGAGAGTTCAGATATTCAGATTGCTGAAATATTCAGGTGACTCCCTGGGGTTTGGTCTGCTTGCTGGCTAATGGCAGAGCATGGGGAACTGAATAGATTAAAGCAGTTTGTTTGGCTTTACACTGCAAATACATAAGCCAACCTTGCTTTGGCTCCCAGCCCAAGGTGAAAAGGATGGCTGATCACCCTGCTCTTTCAGCGTTGACAGTCATTGCTGTCAGGGACAGATGTGACTTGGGTCCAAGATAACAGTGTGAGCGCTTTTTAGTGGAAAGGTAGATTATAGGAGATAATGCAATTTGTCTGTTCCACAGTGAAGGGAAACAACAGAAATATTTTTGTGTTCTCTTCGTGCATTTTTATTTTCTTTTTTTTTTTTTTTCCATATTGTTTCCTAGGATGCAAGGATATTGCTCAGTATTCTACGATCTTGGTTTATATCTTTGGTTCATCCAGTCCCATAACCTGTTCCTCCTTATGCCAAAGCCCCACCTGCAAGGAAGCAGGCAGTTCTGAGATACTTTCTCTGCAGAAAGAGGTCTGTGTGTTTAATCCTTATGAAAATGTTTTGAAGAACTGAACAAGAAAGTAGTGTAAGAATTTGGTGGACAGATTAATTGCATTCCTGCTTCAGGCTGTTTATTCGTAGCTTTAACTTTTTAAGGCAAAAAGGAGGCTATTTTTAGCTTCCCTTTTTTCCCCTCTATATTAACCCAAACAAATTTCCCTCTCGGAGGAGAGGGTGGAGTTGGGAGGAAGGAAGGGTGGAATTGAAACCGCTTCATTAAATCAGTTTCAGGATCATCAACACACAATTTTGTTTTCACGTTATGGTTCTGAGCACACAGAAGTCTCTTTACACTTTCCAAAGAGGGGAAGCTTTGTGTGTACAGAGGGAGAGAGGGAGAGCCTCTGAGACAATGAAGTGGTTATGGAAAGCTTATGACATTTGCTTCCTGAATTTTTTTTTTTTCTAATTACTTCTGTTAGGGTTAGTATGTTATTTCCAAGGAATCATGCAGCTTGATGACAGTTTGCTCTCACAGCTCCTAACTCCCAGTAAATGCCTTGTATTGCAAGATGAAGGGAAGGATTTTGCTATAAGCAGGAAGGTCATTTACATGTTGCTAAGCCACTAATGATAGATGTTCTCCCTGAGATCCCCATGTATATCTGGTAAGAGATGGAACCTGATCTAAAGACATGAGACTAAGGGTAGAAGATGAACTGTCAGGAGGGTAACCAAATTCTCCTGAGTCCTAGTATATATATTTTGATGGTTTTATGGTAAGCTGCTTCTGAAGTAGAGAGCAAGAGCAACAGCTTCCTCACTAGGTTGATGTGACTTTGGCTTTAACTTTCATATGATTACTGACTTCAGTGTGCTGCAGGAGGGGTTGCTGAGTCCAGAGCCTGTGGATCCAGTCTGTAGAAGGAAGGATACATACTTTGAGACTGACTGACAACCTAGCACCCAGTGCTGCCTGGCCACTGCAGAGTACTGCTGCTTTTTTTTAATTTCTCTGAATCTCTTGGTCTTTAATGTTGGTTCTTCAGTACCAGTTAGTTTCCCCTCCCTCTCTTGTTAAGAGCTGAAGGACTTTTACAATGGAACATCTGTGAAGTCCACCTCTGGTGGTGGTGGAGATGCTCGTGCTGGTCTTTCTGACTGCATGGGCTACTCAAGTTGGATCCTAAATTATCTTTTCATTGCCATGTGTTGCTCCTGCTGTGTGTTCTCCTGAGCTGTTGGAGAACTAATGAAAATCAGAGGTTACATTTGTGTCTAAAGAAAGTAGAAACTTTTCTGTTTTAGAAATAAACAGGAAAAATAAAACCAAAAAACAAAAAAAAAACCCCAAGCAAATCCATCTCTTCTAGTAATAACTGGTTACCAAGTTATTAAACTCTGTGTATGAGCTCAGAGCTGGAAAGGACAACTTGACTTTCCAAGCCTCAGTCCCAGGGAAGACTCTCTGCTGCTGACGGATCAACATGGGGCAGGAGCCCTTTCTGTGGAGTCTCAGGGTCTCTCTTTATCTGCTTCCTTCTCCTCTTCCACTTCTCCCAGTGCGAGGCTGCTCCAGATCACAACTACTCCCTACTCAGATTTTTCTGACGTCCAGCCTAGAAATGTTCATGGTTGATTTATCTCATTTCTGCACCAAGATAATCCTGTCATTTAAGTGGCTCTTCTCATTTCTTGCTGCTCCCCTCCTCAAATGTATATGCAGGCAGTGGTCCTGTCTTTAACCAGGCTGTGTTTTGCCAGTTTAAGCCAAATTTCCCTGAGATAGGCTTCTTACTCTTACCAGCACTTCTGTGCACCTATCCTTGATTCAGTTAATTATCCTTGAATTTTGGTGTGACTGCTCACAATCAGAGTGTCTGGGAAAGGCCTGCACTAATTTCAGCTTTATTACAGTTAATAACCATTAACTGTAGCTTAAGCTAGATCATATATTTGAGAAGGATTCTCTGGTCTTTCTTTGAAGACCTCAAGTAATGGTGACTTTCTCTGCTCTAGGGGAGTTGTGTCAATGGTTGGTAACTTTGATGTTTAAATATCTACCTTAATTTGAATAGGTTACCTTTAGCCACTGCATCTTGAAATGCCTTTTTTTGTTAGTTTACAGAGGCTTTTATTATCAGAAATCTGATTTTTATTAGAAGTGCTTTTATACTTGCAGACTATGTAAAGCAATTAGTAAATTACAAGAGTTTGAATTTCAGAAACCCAGCACGCCTATTCCAAGAAAAGGTCCCTTTTAAGGTATCTTTGAGTATCCAGAAATGGCTCACTATCAGCTTCCATCTCTGGATGACACTGGGCGCTGCACCAGCAAGAGTATATGCAAAGAATGAAAATAAAGTCCATTATTTATGACCCTCTCTCTGAGTTTCCCTGGCTTGTGTGAGGAAAGTGGAACTACTTGGAAATACTTTGCCTCCCCCTGGATTTCTGGCTTCTTTGAAGGTTGTCTTGATCTTTGTGAATAATCTTTGGCTTATACGTTTGATTTCATGCCAGCAATCTAAATCTTTCTGTAATGCGCATTCCTCCAGGCTTTGTTTATCACGAAGATTTGAGGGATTTTGCCCACGGTTTGGTGTAGTGCCGTTTCCTTCTCCGTTTTCCTTCTCCTGGCAGTGCAGAATAGCTGGCTGTGGTTGGGAGCAAGGCACAGCCTGCTGTGCACAAAGTCAGGGTTTGTTGCCTGGCAGTGCTGCAGGTGCTCTGCCTGCCTAGGAGTGAGCTGCACAATTGCTCCCCGTATCTGCCTTTAAAGTGGGGACAATGACACTTTGCCTGGCCCAGCTGAGCTCTTGTGCTTTCCTAAACCCTTCTGATGCCACACTCTCTGACTGCTTAGCCACTGGGCTTACAGTGATGGTAGCACAGGGCTGCTAGCGAAGATCAACTCGTGGTCCCCAAAACCCACCTGAAGGGTGGTCTGGCTGAGTTTAACACTCTCACTGTTGGGACTGCTTGCGTTAGGATGCTGCTCAGGCTGGCTGTGGTTTTTTTTTTCATTCCTTGTGCTCTCCTAGTCTCTGGTTTTTGTTTCACACTGTCCCTTGTAATATATTCTCATTCAATGGCTTCTAACCTTTTTGGAACAATGGACTGTTGCCAAACATGAACTTTCTGGCAGACTGAGCTCCTTGTTTATCATACATCACTATTCTTGCATTCAGGATGCACTTAATTTTGCTTATTGGAGAGGCTGCAAATATTTATTGTGGCCCTGTGAGCTGCTGCTGGGGAACCATTGTGTTACTCAGCATATGGTCTGGTTTTCTTCAGCTTCACAGTGCCTTACATAATGTCTTGATCAAAGGTGTAGTAATACAAATGCATTTGTCCTAAAATCGATTGAGTAAATGCCTGAAATACTGGGGTTTCAACCCCCAGCCCCAAATTAAGGTTGACACATGGGTGATTCCCACAGCCCTTCACCAAGGAGGGGTGAATTTACCTTTAGGCTTCCCTCCAGGGTGGTGCCGGCCTGGCAGGGAGAGCCATTGGGTAAAGGAGCCCCAGGGGTCTGCATTCAGTAACCCAAGGCCAGGTGTCCCACTGAGGGATAAAAGCTGGGACCCCTTGCAGGCAGGGGCAGTGTCTGTGTGTGAGGTGGATGCCCTGTGCAGAGTTCCCTGTTGGGGAAGGACCTCCCGCCTCCCTGGGACTGGGCTCCAGTCAGGCCTGGCTTTTGTAAACGTGGGCTGTGTAGAGATTCAGGATGTGGCTTCCTTGGTCTTATGTGTTTGGCTTGTTGGCTCGGTTGTCTCCCGTCCCTTCTATGGCAGACTGCATGTCACCATTTATTCCACCCATTGTTGGTCATGCAGTGTTGTTGTTGGGGTCAGTGGGATTGTTGTTGATTATGTATAATCTGACTTGTTTGTACCCCCAGCGCTCACCCATGTACTGACCCTTTTGTATCAAATACAATTTGGTTATTGGTTCACCTTTATGTTGGCTGTGTCCTTTATGCTAAGCATAATAATTGGCAAAACAATGCCCCATACCTCTTTAAAAAAAACAAATACCAATGGATATAAGCTGCCTTCTGGATTTTAACGGAAATCCTACCATCAGAAAATGAATCGTTCTTTCCTTCCTCTTCACTTGGAGTTTTAGTCCAGAGCTAAATGATTTTGGCAAAATACTTTTGGGCTTTTAACTTCCACGATCATAATTTTATTTATAACAATTTAATAAATCCTCTCACAATGATAAGCCTTTGCCTTTAGACAATGCCTGTGAGCTCCTCCTGCTAGATTACACTGCCAGTGCACGTACATATTTTATCAGATATGTATGTTAAGAAAGCGCATATCTTTAAGTGCATTCATCTTCTCTAAGATGTCAGTTATCCTTGTGCTCTGGGCATCCTTTACATTGTTTAAAGTATATAATGAACTCAGCAATTAAGTAACTTGCCATACATCCTGTTATCCTTGAATAATTTTTTCACATGTGCAATTATAGTGCCTTCTACCTTCTCTTTTCAAGTTATTTTGGGGGAGAAAATGCTCTTTTGCTTTTAAAAGTATTCTTTTCCTGCTCTGTCACATGCAGTGTTAATTCACTGTGCAGTTCTCTAGTCGCTTGCTGTAGTCCTTTAAAAGCGCAATTACATAATTTATATAAATTTAGAAAGGGAAAGATGAAGATCTCAGTACCAGTCTATTTTTTTCATCCTCCGTGGAAGCGAGGAAAAATTCAGGTGAGTATTCAGGAAAGTAATTAGCATTTGAAATGGAGGTTAAGATTGAACAGGGTCTCATGTGTGCTGGAGTCCCCTTGTCTTTCATTGGTAGGAGTAATCTCTCAGTTTTAGTAAATGACTACTGCTGAGGTCTGAAGCAGCTTCTCCATAGCTATTTGTCCTTGCCAAAGGAGGTGGTCAGTGTCTGGTTTATTTTGAATTGAGAGGTTAGCTCAGCCCTCTGTATTTAATCTTGAATGCGTGCAAGGAAACAGCCTCTCCTTTGGAATTTGGTCTGAATAAGACTGATTTTATTTGTTTGTACCATAGAAGTGTTCAGGAGCCCCAACTGGCAACTCATGCTGTGTAAGCATTGTACAAATTACGGGACAAGAAAATGGTCCCTAATCAGAGAGATTTCAGCCCATGTGGCATAAAAGCTCACTGCACTAGTAAATGCTCCTGCCTGAATAGAAACTTCATCCTAGTTGTGCCCAACCCTTCCGGGTTGGGAACACACAGTTTCTACTACAAGCTGATGAGAGCTGTACTTCTTGCATACACAGTACAGTTGGTCTGTCTGTAGTAGTTCTCTAATGTTTCCCAGATGTGAACATGCACAGAAGATGCTTTTCTTCCTGAGTAGCGCGTGGAGAATAGTGGTGACCGGCAGTGGGTTGCTGGCATCCTGGTGAAGGTGACCCAGTCCTGTCTGTGCTTTTCCCAGAGAACCCCTTGCAAGTGAACAGGGAGAGGAGCTGTGAGCTGTGTGGATTGTTCTGGCACCCTGCTGCCAGCCACCTGGGGGGCACAACAGCACCTGGTAGGAGAGGAGTAAGGGAAGAGTTTAGGGTGCCCCTTCTGTCAGGGGCTGGTCAATTAGGGCTGTTATGATCTCTTCTGGGCTATATGATCAGGCCATGGATTTGGACACTACCAGTCTGTATCATTAAGTTCTATTTTAGGACTCATTTGCTTTGTTCACCAATTTAAAAAATGTTGTTCTAACAGAAATCTGGGTCTTATTGTCTTCCCCTCTGCTCCTGGAAGCTGCATTTAAACCCAGGATTAGGAGCCGAGGGACAGCTCTGTCTACATGAATTGAAGGGAGAATTATTCTGTAAAAGCAAAACTGTCAGTCTTGCAAATTTTCCTCTGATGGCTCTGTTCATGCTCTTGAGCATCACTGAAATCCTGTATCAATCTGCAGGCTCAGGAATACAGCGTTGCTCCCACTTGCATTTTGCTTGCATTTAAAAGGCTATCTCTGCAACTATAAGGGCTGCATTTTGATTCACTTTAATTGGTAACATAGATTGTATAGAAGCTTGAGACTTGTGTTTGTGTTCTCCAGAGTAAGATTTCTTGTTGTCACAGTGAGAAGAAAGTGGATTCATTTTTGCAAACCCTGTGTCTGTACTTGAGTCTCAAGTGAGGTGCCGCAATAATTTTGATGCTCGGTGTAATGAGTCCACCATTAGCTTCAGATGCCTACAGACCAGCTGTCTGCATCTGGCTGAGTTATATGGACTCTCCTTCCAGTTGGGAAGGAAAAATAGATAGGAAATAATAGAAGGACACAGTTCATCTGACCCTGTTTTAGACAACTGCTTAAGAAACAGATGCAGCTCCCTATTTCTCTCCATCAGCTGTAGCAGCAGTCTGGGTAACTAGTACAGATGTTGATGTCAACATTTACTCAAATGAATCCCATATGAAATATGTCCGGTTTTAAACTTAACTGATTAGGCATTTTCAGTAAAGCGTAGTCCCCAACCAGCAAACACGTCCTGGTACCCAGGGAGCCAGTTGTGTGCTGTAACTTTTTCTACTTTTATTCTCCAGCTCTTTATCTAGAGAATGAAAATTATTCCATCATGACAGGAACACTGGCCTTTAGAAAGCTCCTTTTATCTACACAAATACTTTCTGCAGTATTTTTCCACTAGTGTTGGCCTTTTGCTTATCCATCTTAGAGCTGGATTAACTTCAGAAAGGCAGAAGTGCCTTGTATGGAACTCTGAGGCACATTTATTTCTTTGACCAGTAAATCAGTATTATAGTTTCCTGGGGACTGGAAAAGAGGGTATTATTATGGAGTTATACTTCTAAGTCCACTTTCCTGAATGCTGAATTTCCAAGGAAAAGATATAAATCTCTTTTGTGAAGGAGAGGCAGCTATATGAAACAGACTTCAGGGGCCTTATTCTCTTTGTGTTTATGCTTGCTTGCTTTTCTACCTTCCTCCCTTTCCTCAGGTGCTACAGTATATTACTTAATCTCCTTTGAGGTAGGTATAGCTTCTTTGTCACTATATGGAACACATTGGTATTCAGAAGAGCTTTTTCCTGTGTCAGAGCCAATATTTTGTTTCTTTGTAACACTAACCTTCTTGGAACTCTCTAGCTAATATTTTTCTTTTCTTCTGCCTTTTATTGACTGTGGTACCTTGAGTATTGCTTCCCTCCCCAGTAATTTTTTGGGTATAATTCATGACTAATACATCCATTTTATGAAGCAATTGAAACCTATTTACAAAGGAAAGTGAAGCTGGTTGCAGGGTCTTGATGGAAGTGACAGTAGGCAGCACGCACTCGCGAGTCATGTTTGTTGTATAGATGAGGTCTGGCGTGCAGCAGAGAGGCACAAATTCCGTGACTCTCCAGGATCCTCCTGGCTGCATTCAGGTGTTTTCTTCTACAGTCTGTCTGGGAAGGGTTGTGCTGAGGCTAGCTGGAAAGGGTTTAGCTGAGCAGAGAGAGTGACGAGCCGTGGTCCTTTTCTCCCTGCTGGTGCTAGGCGAGTGGAAATCCCAGCTGTTTTGTCACCTCTGCGTCTCTCCTCCCTCCCCGCCCCCCTTCTTTGTCTGCTTGCACTGCAAAGTATTTAAAGAAGAACATTTATTCCTGCAATTTCAGTACAAAAGAGAGTGTATGGACACTTGCATCCTGATTTCTGCCCTGGCCTCTGCTTTTTTTCCCTTCCATGTTCTACAGTCATTTTAGGAGACACTGTTGTTCCAGTAACTGAATCTAGTTTTCATGTTACTTTTCTCCCCTCCCCTCATCACCTTAGTCATAGTCTTGACACAGTCTTATTGTATGCATGTTTTAGAAGGCTAGGAATATATGGGGCATGCAAGGGAGGAAGGGTGACTTACCTGCATTGCAAGTATTTACCAGCGTGTTCACATGTGGAAGCTCTTGTTTCATTTCTGCCAGGATCTTCTCATCCACAGCAGATTTTTGGACCGCAGAACTGACATTTATGGGCATAACAGGATGTGGAGGAGCACCTGGGTAGATTGCTGGCATGGAGAGGGGATGTTACCTGCCTCTTTGGTTCTGGTCTACACCCCCTGAAGTTCTAGGCAGATAATATGCTGCGTTGTCTGGGTATTGTGAGGGATTAAGAAAAGTGGACAGCTGATTGTGGCTGTCAAAAGAAACATTCATTTTTGTTTGTCTAGTAATATTATTCCAGAGCCCCCTTGCTTTTGTCATAGTTTTAATATAGTTATAGCTTCTCTGGGTTTCATCTGACGTGCACAGGGCCTGGATGAAATGTTGACCTGTGATTCAGGGTTGAGGACCAGTGTTGTAAGTGTCTCTTCTGGCACCTTGTTAGCAGACTTGGCTTGTTCACAACTGGTCTCTTAAAGGATACAGCTAACTTGCCACATCCAGGCTAGTGAGTCATTGGTTCAAGAGCTTCACTCAGCGCTGTTGGTTATTTGCGGTGAAGTACAAAACACACCTTCAAATAACATTTATTTTTCAGCCATCCGTATTTTGATAACTCTGTGCCTTCTCTAATTTCTAGATAATCCAGTCTCAGTTTTGCACCTGCCCATTAGTGTTCTCTCAGCCTTACAAGAATGCTGTCCAATCAAAACTGGAAACAGTCCCTCTTTGTGACCAGTGAGCTGTTCAGAAAATTTTGATTCTCTGCTTTGAAAGTGCTGGAAGTCTAGTATATAGATGACAAATCCAGCCACCTAAGCAAGCAAACAAAAACACTCAACACACCAGAATTTCAAGATGAAGTAAAGCTCTGATGGGAAGAGAGCAGTTGGAGAGAGTTGGTGGTGGGGAAATATGACAAGTTAATTTATTTTTGATGTTTTAATTGGATAGGTTGGGAGACAGGGAGAGAAAAGATGGTGCTGGAGACAAAGAGTCATGGAGTCCTGGGAAAGGGGGAGGGAAGGTAATTGTAAACATGATCAGCAAAATAATCTACTTCATGTGCAAAGTCCATTTAAATGTAAATTACCTAAAGTGATTTTTTTAGTGGAATTTTTAGCAGCACGGTGTAGAAAGATGGAAGTGTTTTTTTTCTCTTTTTTAAATATGTGAGGCAGACAGCTGTAGAGAGCTATAAACATCCCCCATGTCTCTACCTCCTCACACTCACTTCTTTCCTTTAGGCTCCTTGGAGCTGTTCCCCGCAGCAATGCTTCCAGGTAGTGACAGTGAGGATGTTCACTTCAGTCACCAGAGCCCTGTCAGGACCAATTAGCATCCTAATGACTGGCATGTACCATCTTGATAACATTCAGTCTGTGCTCTGTACCAGGGGACCTAGCCTCTTAAGAACCCATCTTGTCTCATCTGGCCCATACCGGTTGTATAAACCTGTTTTAAAAAAAGAAAAAAAAGAAAATTTCCATTTCATCCTGTCTTCTGAGTCCCAGGAGCTTCAGCACAGAACAAATATACTGTCCTTTCTTTTAGATAGAAATGGTGAGTCTTGGCTTGGGGGAGGGTACTTAAATCAAACCGCTGCTCTTTTAGGTACTGAGGACTTTGGGATGAAGGTTCAGCTGAGGCTAAGCAATGCAGAACTCGTTTTTTCAGCGCTGTGTTGAATAAGAGCAATCAAAGACCAGCCACAGAGTCTTTAAATATTCGGTACCTGGCCAGTATGAGGATTAGAGTGGTACTTTTCTGAAATTACTGCTGCCTGTTGTTGTTTAGTGGTCTGCTGCAAAATCCACTTCATGGTAGACTAGTGTGCACGCTCAGTACCGTGCTTTTGTCATTCTGTCAAACCAAGGATGGAGGCTGTGCTGAGACCTTTTCCATAGCACAGACCAGGGCATGAAGGTGAGGAGATTTAGGGGAGATTTCACAGCTGCTCAGTGAGGTCAGACCATGGTGGAGTGTCCAGGGTGTAAACCTGCCACTCAGGCACCATTTATCAGTGTGAGATTCTTGAGACTTTGTACTATGCTGTGCCAGGTTGGAGGGGGAACAAATCCTCTGATAGTGGCAGAGTTAGATACTGCAGCATGAAATCACCCCACTTCTGTGTTTTATGTTTAGTGACAACATACTTTCCAGAGCAACTCATGCATCTATCCTGATTGCCAGCCCTAGAAATCAGCGTTCCTTCTTGTTAACATGGCATTGCTGCCTAATCCTGCCATGTCCAAGCTCTTCAGTGGCTTTAACCGAGTGCTGTGATGCCAGGGCCATCTGGTTGGCACATTGTGTTAGAGCTGGCACAGCCACCTTGGGTCATCTGGAGAAAGAGGTCAACAGTTTAATGGTCCTTAAGAGGAGCCAAATCACCTGCGATGCTAACTCGGGCCAAAGAGTGGCTGAAGGGCATTGTGTTACAGTTGTTGGAGTGAAGCTGCAGCAGGGAGGGTTTCAGTCGACGTGGCTGTGGAGGCAGCACCTTTCACTGGTAGCATAACAGCCTTAACATTGTATTATTTGAAATGGTATTGCTAAGATTCTGAGGACAAAAAGTTTTCTTCCCCATTAGAGACAGAAAATCCCAGGTGTGAACTCTGGAGTGTGAGTGAGCAAGAATTATTATTTTTAAGGTCATAAATATTCTTGGAACACACACCAAAAAATACCCCTGCCATCCCCCGGCCCAGCCGGTGAGACTGAAAGGCAGCACATTACCATATCCACATGGTGCATATGTTATTTTTAATGTTGCTGTGAGAATTTTGTCTTTTCCTGAATTTTTTGAATGGCATTTGCATTTACTATCAGAATGCTGTCATATTCCTATCATGACTAAATTCTAATCCTAATGTTTTGATGCCATTCTCCTACAATGTCACAAGGACTTGATGGCTCAGAAGGCTGCAACTGGACGAGACAGGAGCACTGACATTTGTTCAAGTATTTGCGTGTACCTCTTGTTCTTTCTGGACGTGTCACCAGGAGACCTAAGCCTGTGTCCTGGAGCCCCTTTTCAGAAGTGCCACTCTGAATGTCGTGGTATCTGTTACAGTCTGGTTTGTCTGCACTGAGCCTGGTCTCATCATGCGCAAGGTGTGGTAAACCAGCAAGGCTGACTTACTGCATGCACACCAAGTGTCCAAGACTAGAAGCCCTCCTAAATTGGCCCAGTGATCTGAACTCTGCCTCTTGTGTTCTCTTATGTCCACGACTGTTGACACGCGACCTGTGAGGCTGAAGCCCTCAGTCCCACTTTTGTGGTCCCTGAGCATCCCCAAATCTGATTTACAGGCCTCACAAGATCACAATATGCTGCTTTATTCAGGTCATCGTGCATTAAACCCTACTCAAGGTCACACTTAGTTTTTTCTTTACAAACATGAAGGACAAAAACTTAATCTAAAATGTAACCTCCAATGAAAGTGATTATTGTATAATGATCTCTCTTGAGAAGCGTAGGTGCTTAGTCAGGTGTCAAGTATAAATAAAATGGGGAGATTGGCAGAGCTGATGTAATAGATGGATGATAACAGGGCAGTTTTTCCCCACATTAGTCCACCTATATGCCTAATCCTGACCTAGAGCTGTTCTAGCTCCTCCTTGGGAGTAAGGAACTAGCTGGGTTTCCGTGGCCTGTTTAACAAGTGGATAGTGCCCTGCAGCTTTCCAAAATGTGTATGAGAAGAGAGCATGTAAGCTCCAGGCAAGGGTTCAGGGGCTCTGATACAGATTTTGGCAACTATGTGCATGCGTCACCTAAGGGCCAGGGACTGGTTAGTTGTCCCTGCTGCAGAGAGGGGCAGAGCCGTAGCATAGGCTGGTCTTCCCGTACTAGTGAATCTTCCCAGCCTTCAGAGCCACGCAGTTTCTTAAGACTGAAACCATAGGCTGAGAGTTTAGGATTCAGGGCTGAGGCTCGAGGGTGATCCCCAACTACCCAGGAAAACATAAATCTCGTTGGTGTGACTGTGGATTGTAGCCAAATCTGCCAAAATCATTTAGCTCTCTAACTCCCACTGATCTCAAGAGGATTAGGTGTCTACATGGCTTTGTATATCAAAACTCTACCTGCTTCAGTTCTCCTTTTGCAAAATCAATAAAATTCTACCTCCTCTTTTTGCTTCTCAGCCTGGCTGTGTAAAGGTGCCAGGGATTTATCCTGAGGATTTGTTTTCAAAACAGCGGGGACATGCTCTCAGCTGGGGCTCTCATCACAGGGTAATTATTGCCTTATGCCAGAATACAGAGCTGTCACTCAGAGATTTCTGCTCAAGCACACAGTCAAAAGTCAGAGTCTGCAGCTCAAAGTAATGTGTGGTCAAATCAATAATGTGAACACTCTCTGGTTTTCTGTAGTGTAGGACAATTCCCAGAGATTAATGTAAATGTAAAAACCTTTCTAGTGGAAGCAAACCGCAGGATTGCACGATTGCATTAGACATTTCAAATGGCGGTGTAAAGACTTGGGAACTACATATTTTTGAAACACATTTACTCTTGGTGCAGCTCAGATTCTAGCTCAGTGACGAATTACTTTAAACTTGAAAATGAATTCCTTGTCCCGGTGTCAGGATGGATTATAATCTTAAAGGTGACTTGTAAAAGAAAACAAATATGTGTTTGGGTTGTGACTTTTTTTCATCATACAATGGATAAAAAGAGCATGAAGAACAGATACTTCTTGAAAGAGTCAGTGATGGCTGAAGGACTACTAAAATAATGACACTTCCCCAGCATTTCCAAATATCAGATCCATGCAGTTCTTTGAGACTTGTAGAATTTGTTTCTTTGTCAAGCTCCTTTCGTGTCCACCTCAGTTGAACATTCTGCAGAAAACCCCTTTATTTGTTTCAGTGTCCTTTCCAGGTAAGGTGCAGGAGCTCGCAGTGTATTCCTAGGACGCTTGTGGAGACTTGCAGTCGGCTTTGCCGGTTACTAAAGCTGGCTGCTAAAGAGGTAGGAAACAGGGAGCTTGGGGTTAAATTTTAAATTTCTCTGAATACTTTGAAAGAAGAAAGCTGCCATCACCTTGCAGCTCACAAAACTCATCTTTTTCAATTGCTGAAACTGACTGTAATCCTAGTCGCGGTCCATATTCTTTGTTCTGTACAACTTGTTTTTTACCCAGTGACTGACAAAGTCTTGTCCCAGCATTGTGACTGTAAACTAAACTTGAAAACCACATGGTCTGATATGATGGCTGTTTTTTTTTGTCCTGAAGCAAAATATTCACCCTAGCATTTACACTTTTTGAGGTACAGAGTAGGGTGTTCTGCTTCTTTCCCCCTCCACCCCTATGCTTATTGCTTTTTTTCACTCAATCTGTTTATTTGAAATATATGAGGGGTTTTTCATGAATCCATGTGGAGTTAACTGGTGTACCTTGTGTTTATTACGATGTTTTTTCATCAATAATCTTGAATATCTGTAATGAATTAATAACTTATGCTCATGTCTTTTATTGAATTTGTGGTCCACATAATTCCTGGTGTGGCATCATTGCATGGTGTTTAGACAAAGCCTTTTGAGGAGTGAAATGTTGTCTCTGTCTTACTTTGACCTTGGGTGTGTTGTGGGTAGAGCTGTGGTAACAAATTTCTTGATTTGCCTGGCTGTAAGATTCTGTAGCTACATAGCTTAAATCTCCTGTGATTGCAGCAGGTTGAGAGGACACATGAGAAAAGTCAGGTACTATGACTCAGCACTCTGCAACCTGCTTGATTTACCGTAATTTTCTGATGGATCTGACACACGTCCCTTGGCCAGTCACATCTGTCCTGTGCTGCAAGCTCTGGGACTACTTGGAAACCAGAAGTTCTGCAGTGTTTTTTCATGAAGTAGAAAGCAGAACTGCATTTTTTTAGTTGTGGAGTAAGCAACAAATCCCAGTGGCTAGAATTGCTTTTCTATTGAAACATATTCACGCTCTGTTTTAACTGTTTTCAACTGGCTGTGGATTTGGTGTAAACCAGCATGATGTACTTGTGGCCAGGAGGGAGAGGACTTCTGAGCTTAGTATTGGGATCGGCCTATAAGCTGGAGGTCTCTGTGCCAGGGTTCTGGAGTAGGATTGGTGGCAGGACTGCCATGCAACCTGTGGTCTGCTGATCTCGGGATGAAGAGCTACCAAGATGTGGCAGTCATGTTGCTAATGAACAGCAGGAAAGACTGTACTGCTTTTTCTGCTGTTTTTATGCTTCCTGAGCCATGTCTCATCCCAACCAAGGACTCCTGAGTTTAGAGTCAGATGGGCTTAGTTCCTAAGCCTCACTCTGTGCAGCCCTGGGTGGCTTGGGAAACGGATGGGGAGCATGGGGGAATAGTGAGCTCTGAGGAACATACTCCATTGTTGTGAATTAGATGAATGTGGGTTGGTTTCTTTTCTGTGTCTGGGAGGGACAACAAAGAACTCAGCGCTGTCACTGGCTGCCTGGAAGGCAACTGTGCCCTTCTGGTCCATTGTGGCTGACTGGCTGCAAGCTCAGACATGGCTTAAAATGCAGTCCTCCGAGGTTTTCCAAAGTTAAGACTCCAGGGCACAGTTCTATAACAGTGATCTGCAAAATTTCTGGCTGTGCAGTTCATTCTAGTCTGTGTGGCTCCCGAGGCAGTTCATTGTCTGTCAGAGCTGCATGTTTTTAACTTGTTCCAAGAATGTGGTTACAAATACTGTATTTCTGGTTTATTGCTTTGAACATTTTTTCTGCCACCTCGCAAGGCTTCCTCTTCCACCACCCAAGTGCAAAGCACTCGTCTTCATTGTCAGCTCTTCATATCCTAACGCCTGCCTTGCATATCTTGTCCAGTGCAGCACTGGACATCACCCCGCATCTACTTTGTCAGTCTTATCTGCTCATTTGTTACACATTTTCACAAAGCCTCCTCCGTGTTTTCGCCCGTGTCACATCTGGCATCCAAGAGGACTCTTGGTTAAAGGTCAACATAGCTGTCAACTTTTCTCACTCTCAATCCTTCCTTATCTCTTTCCTCTACCAGCAACAAGCTAGGAGATGATGAGACCACTGCTGCGTGGGGAATACCTGCAGAGCCAGCTCCAGGCATGGCCTTGCAAGCAGTTGCTCAAGGGAGAAGCTGCTGAGGGTGTCTGAAGCTGGCCATGTGCTCGTAACAGTACCCTGTGGCTGCCCAGGGAGAGGAGGGGTGTGGAGGATGGGAGAGCACTGCCTGTCGGGGTCCCTCAGCGTGGTCCCTGCCTTTGCGCAGCTCTCCTCAGTGTTCACTAAGGGCTGACCTGCTAAGAAGCTTCGAGCAAATGATGCCATCATGAGAGTCTCCTCCACACACCTCCCTCACCGCTGTCTGAATCTGTTCCTCTCCTGGGGACTCAGAGGACAAGCCCTTTGGGACAGGGGCGATGTCCTCATAACTGTGTGACCACTGTCTTTGGTAAGGTGCTTAGTACAATATTCAGGAGCTCTGAGGTGCTGCTGTGGTTCAAATGCTTAGCAATTTCTTCAGTACTTCTACTGCTGATCACTACATGCTTGATTCAGCTGTCCTCCTCTCTTTCCCCAAAAAGCACAGTGAAATTTAAATTTTGCATAAGAGGGAGTGCACATTTCCTCATCAATGAGAGAAATAGTGCCAGCTGTGGTTTCGGTACTAATAGCAACCAAAGCCTCCCTAAAAGAGAATTTTTCTCCCTCCCTCTCCCTTGGCAGACAATTTTACGGACTTATTTTTATCTCATTATGTTTTATATGCCTCAGTTCTTTGTATACTTTATAAAGCCTCTAAAGTAGAGTTATTGAATAAACACCCTAATGTTGGACCCATGTGTTTCTCATGGCTGGCTTCACATGGATTTTTTTTTTTTAATCTTTGTTTACAGGACACAGTGTATTATACCCCCTCCCAGTGCTTGCACTCCCCCAGAAGAGCCAGAATCTGCTTCTAACGCTTTTTGTTTAGCTCACTGTAGTTCTGTTCTAACCTGGGAATTACTTCCTTTTACTGTGGCAAAATGATGTATCCAGCTCTGTTATTGATATATGTGCATCACAACTAAGGGTCTGATTGAGAATCTGCATGGGACTGTGAATCTTTCAATTGATTTTTCGATAGGCTTTGACTGTACCTCTAATTGCCCATCGTTCTTGGTGAATCTGTGCTGCTCTGTTTACTTTGCTTGATGAGATAAGGATCGCTCTGTTCCTTGGTGAGATGTATTCCCAGGAGTCTTTTTTTTTTTTTTTTTTTTTTTTTTTTTTTTTTTTTTTTCCACCTGTACAATGATCGTTTTATATCTCAGCATCCTGATGCTACTAAGTGCTGCAGCGTTAGCTGTGCCTTGGAGACAAAGCTGCTCTAGTGCAGAACCCTTGTGCCTTCGGGTCTTGCATGTTCCTCTCAGCCAGGGTATAAATGGGTGACTGTGGCTGCCCCATCAATCTACATCTGAACTCCGACATTGCTTTTGTGAAGGGATAAAGTGTCATTCTCTCCTTTACTTATTTTGCCCATCTTTTATGGTCCATCCTCAGAATTCCTACTCTTTGGGAATCCACCTCTTTACTTTGTGTCCCACTGATATTTTTGCAAATTCTTTTTGTGTGTGTGTGTGTGTGGCCTTTCTGTCCCCATTTTTTTCCTGTGGTTTCTACTCCCAGCTATGTGAATGTCACTTTCTATATTGTTCCTTGATGGTTTATGGCTTTTTTTAATCTCATGTAGCACTGGACAGGCATCTGGCCCCTTTCTGTGGAGCTGAGTGGGTGCTTTGGGTGTGCATCCAGACAAAGATCATCAGCTCAGTCTTTCCTGACAGTCAGAAGGAAGGTTACAGGAGCAGGATTTGTATCAGGGTGGGTCGCTAATATAGTCACAATTCAGTCACTCGTTTAGGTGAGCATTCACAGGAATAGTTTATAGCCTGGTGGGCTTGAAGAACCAAGCGGCATCAAAAACACTGATGCAGAACCAAGATCCAGCAACACGTGCTTTGTGGCCTTGTTGCAAGGTCTTTGCTTCTGTTTCAAACACCAGGCACTGCCTCATGTAACCCTCTCCTTCTAGCTGACAGTCTAGGTCGCAAAAATGTAAGTATGGAAAGCAACTAGCTATGTGCTGACCTGGGCTACGTGACTGCTTGCTGTAGCTCTGTGCAAATTTTCTGTCCTGATTCCTGAACAAATGCCTCTACCCGAAAAGAAACCATCATCAGGTACCCTAGCGTGCTGCTCACGGTGGAAGGGCAGTGCCTGTGGTCAGGGTATCTTCCAAATCTGCCTTTGTGATTCCCCTGTGCTGGCAGATCTGCCCATCAATGTCTGAGTGACTGCCCCACACCACGAACCTAGCCTCGGTGATGCCTGATCCTCAGGATCTCCACTGAGACTTCGTGGTGACATCATTACCTTCTGGAAGGGCTGAACACGTGCCTGTGTGCCCATTTTCTGTGGTTTTGTCTGTGGGAACAATGCTGCATTGTTTGCTGCTTGGAGCCACGTCCAGAAAATATTTCTGGGCATCTCAGGGAGCAGCTAGGAAGTCTTTATTATTTCTTGAGGAAGTTGAGCTTCTGCAGAATCTGAATCTTATCTGTAGCCCACATTAATTTATTGCATTTATGTATTGAGCAGGCTGCATTCAGTATGTCAATTGAATGGAGAGATGATTTAAAAACATGAAGTGTTCTGGAGAGAGATTAAACTGTTTTCTTGTTCAGTATTTTGTGTATCTCTGCCTGCCATGAAAATTGAAACTGCAAGAATTAATAAATTGACACATTTGCTAGTCTCATTGTAATGATACAGCCAGTCCACAAGCAGTCAAAGGATGAGTCATACCTTCAAAAGCAGGAGATATTTTTTAAATCATGAGGTTATTTCACAGTGTTGGGTTTTGGTTTTAATTTGTCTTCTCCCTTATGAACATTTAGGGTTAGTATTGCTAGGCTTTCTTCTACAATCAGGAGGAGCAAAAGCTTAGCTTTGTACCTTTACTTTTTTTTTTTTTTTAAGACAAGACACATGATCAAGAGGAGACTTATAATAACAGTAAAAGCTGACAGATCTACAACTTTATCTGTATCCTTTCAGTTGTGATTTAAAGCACCTTAAAGAAACAGCTTCCTGTGACAAGCAGTGAATAATGTTAATTGAGGATTCTTGAAACAGATGTATAGTTGGCACTTTTTATCCTAGCTTTTTTTTTTTTTTTCCCTTTTTATGAAATCCAGAAACTGTTATAATAACATCAGCCACCACTTTCTCAGTGTCCATGCACCAGGACCACAGCACTTTGGACAGGAAACCTGAGCAGGGTAAACTCTGAAAACTGCCTCAAAGGTCCTGTTGCAATTTCTTGTCCTTGTTTGCTTCTAGCCATTTGTCTGGGAGAATTATTTTCTTAATATTTTGATGGTATGTTAGAGCTGTAGTACTGTACTAGGGCCTGATACTAATAAAAGATGATGGTGTTATAAAAATAATCAGAGTAACCAGATTTAAAAGCAGTGTGAAGTGTTGCAGAGGTTCTCTCAATACTTGGTGACCAGGTGATAAAATGACAGCTAAAATGTATCATCAGTGAATGCAAAGTATTGCATGTGAAAAGCAAATAACAGTTTTCCCTTCCCTACCAAAAACCCACAAAGTACTTGAGGGTAGTGCTGGTGAGTCATACCTCAACTAACACTGTTTTGGGAAAGTTGTTCCTTATAAGTCTTTGGCAGCATTAGGTCTGTGTTCAGAGATGATTAAAGAGGCAAATAAAATGAAAGATTTTTTTTCTACTGTGCATGAATTCATCAATTTCCAGACTCGTCAGCCTGGAAAAGAGGTAAATGAGAGGTCACGGGAGAAGGCTAATGAAATCATGAAGAAGGGAGAGAAGATGAATTAGGGAATGATTGTTCACCTTCTTATAAATCAGGCATTAGAAACCATCCGATGAAATAAGAAGTAGTTTTTAAGTAAATAAAAATATATTTCCCTGCAACTCAAGCCAGAGCTGTGGAACTCATTGCTACGTCGTGTTGTTGAGGCTAAAAGCATACACAGACTGGAGAAATTCATGGAGGAGAGATTCATGAGCTCTTATACAGAATAGTTCAATCCCAGCCTCTAGCTGAGGAGCCATAAGCTTCTAATAGTCAGCTGGAACACTTCAGGGAAAGGATACACCAGGAGGAAGGTCATGCTGCCTTCTCCTGACTCCTTCCATCTTCTCTCCCACCTGTTCATGATTTGGGAGCGGGTGGTGGGCTGCTAAAGCTTGTGTACTCCTGTGGGGTTGGCTGCTTCTGCTCCTAGTTCCTGGGTTTGTGGAGGTCTGCGTATCTGAGCAGATTTACCAGGTTGGTAAGAAACAGCTTAGAGTAACAGGAGCACATTCACATTCCCCATGGCTTCACATATGTGTACACATTTTTTCTGCAAAGCTTTTCTACATTTTTCTGTTTTATTTCAACGAATAGGACCTTGATGTAGATTGCATCGTGCAGAGAAATCCATGGAGCTGCACTTATGAAAACCTCCACTAGTTGTCACTCGATCCCTATTTTAAAGCTGACATTAAGACCACTTCGAGCTCTTTTTACCTTCTATAAAAATGATGTCCTGGGCCCCAAATAACAAATAGCTGTGACAGATTTTGCCATGGAGGCTTTCTGAAACACGGTAACAAGAATCAGTTTAAATCCAAGAGATGATAGGCTCTGCAAATGTTGTTCTGTGGGTTTTGGCTTTCTGGATAATTATTCTTAACAGCATGTTGTCCAAGGTCCAAACTAGTTTGGGGCCTGGTGTGTCAGCTGCTGTGTGCATACTGCTATCATGTCCTCTCTGGAGAGGTGGTGATCTCAATGGACATGTTCCCTCCAGGAGGAGGAGAAGTTACAGAAGAATAAAAGGGCAGTGGAAGCACCTCAGTCATCTTGGGTTTAGTTTTTGATCAGTGTTTTCTTGGGTGGAAGTTAGCAGGACTGAAAAAGAGTCCCGCAAAAGGGTGCTGGCAATGATGAGGAGGTACAAGCTCCGTAGAGGTGTTATGTAGCTAATTTCCAGGATGTTTTCCTTTCTCTGGTTTCTTTCAGTTAAAAATCCATGTGCTTGTTCATTGTGAATGTAAAATGTTTTACAGGGGCATGTTTTGCCTGTTTTTATTTCTTTGTTACTTGTATTCAAAGCCAGTGTGAGTTTGAGAAAAATAATAAATTCATAAACTTGATAAGCGTCTTATTTCTTTCTCCATCTTTAGCTCTGCCTGTCACAGGTTCATATTCAGAGCATGCGTGTTTTACTGTTTGTGTTAGAGGTAGTGTTGTGTTGAACAAATCATGTTCTGTACTGGTTGGTGCTTGATGCTGTAAACTTAAGAAGGGAGAGATGCTGATTATCTTGAAGTTTGCATTCTGAGTAAATCACAGGAAAATGCAAGTATGTCACCATTCCAGCTTTTAATTTCTCATTATTTTAGGAAAATTCTTTTGTCCTTTGTTTTGATGGCCAACAAGCCTGTCTTGTGATTTTTCTCTTTTACCAGATTTGTAACATAAACCTGGCTGATAATAGCTGGGGTGGTGCAGATCCTCACTGTGAGGGGAGCTGTATCATCAGTGCAGGCAGCATTGGCTCCCTTTGCTCTGTGGAAGGAGAAGATGGACAAGGAGTTGCCTGCTTGACAGACTCACGAGGAAAAAACATTCCTGTCACTACATGCTTTGGATTCAGTGAACAGATATTGTATGAGGTTGTAGTCAATGATGGAGTGAGTGAGCAAAAGCATTTAGGATGTCCTCTACCAATATCTCGCATGCTCACTTTGGAGGTAGTTATGTGCTCTGCCACGTGCTCTCCAGGGTAAGGATGGGATACAGAGCAAAGCAGCCTGAGCTATGTGGCTGGAAAGGTCAGGCATGGCTTCTTCCTACAAATCAATCATTGTTTACAGTCTCTCAGTGCTTAAATAGTAGGTGAAGCTGTGTTTAAAAAACCCAAACAAACCACCACTACAAAAAACACCAAATCCAAAACAAAACTAAAAAACCACAACCAAAACAACAAAAAAAATCCTCCCCAAACCCACCCACAAACCTAAAATCTAACCCTTCCCATTTTTCAGGATTTAAAGAAAAGAATTTTATTTTTTTTCAAAATTCCCTTTTTAATATAATGAAACGTAAAGGATTTGTTTTTCAAGGACTTCTTCATTCTAACAGTAAAAGTGTTGTGCTGAGTTACTGCTATAAAATTTAATAGAAAGTATTGTTCAATCCCCTCTCTCCTCCTGAAAAGGAAGAAAGAAAATCAGCCCAAACTGAATTGTTCTCAAGGTGTTTCTTCAAGGTTAGTGTTTCCTGCTCCAGCTGCCCATTTCCTCTGAAATAATTACGTTTCGGAAATGCCATGAGCCCAGGCCATCAAAATGACTGTCAAAGGGAACAAGGGATTGTTTGAAACCAAATGGGCAGGGCAATGCATTTATATCCCAGGACTTACTGTGTTTCATTTATATCCTGAGATAAGCGAGATGGGGATTTTTATTTGCATGAGAAATGTGTGCCTTTTTATATCTATTATATTTGTTCATAATTTGATTGCTTTGTTGAAACCTTTATTACACATCTTTGTCTAATATCTCCTTTATTCTTTCATTTTCTAAAAGCCATTTGAAAATCACAGAGATTGGACAATCCCCTCCCGCATGTCTTACATTTTAAATGTAGGGAGAAATGATCAGAAACTTCTTATTGCTCTTGATTGCCTTTTAATTATTTTACACTTTAATTAAGTCTCACCATTCCTCATTAAGGGTATTGTTCGGGAAGTGTTTTAGTAATCCTGCACAAGCAGCATCTGTGAAAGCTTTTGGTAGCTGTTGTCTTGGCAAAGAGGATTTTTACTAATGTAAGCAAATAACACACGATGAGGTTTGCTTCTCCGCTGTCACCTGGGCCAGCTTCAGGAAAGCTGTGGGGCACAAGATAAAAACCCAAATTTATTCAACGCCTAGGAAACAAGTTCCCGAGGCTGGAGCAGCCTAGCCTGGAGATAATCATTGCACTCATAAAGTGACCATTTTCATGGTTTATGCTGCACAGCTCAGAATGTTTATGAGCCAATTTGATGGCTTCCTTGATCCAAGCCATCTTGTAATAAAATTAGAGGTGCCAGACAGTGACTTCTTAGGTGCTTACATCATGTCTCCTGTAGTGGCAAAGTCTGAGGCAGGGATCAATGCAGTATGAGACAACTCACCAGCCCGCCTGCATGCATGAGAGGATGGTGCTGCTGCCAAGACCAGAACTTCAGGAGCTGAGTTTAGTACTCTGTGTGACACAGGTGTAATCTGGCCTGGAGGGGGTCTTTCAGCTCTGTCGCTGACTCTTAATTTTAACAGTTGCACACAGTTTGTTTGTACCACAACCAGACCTTGAGCTCAAGTGAAAAATTCCTGTAACATGAAGAATAAAGTACATGCTAAACTATAGCTGAGAGTAAGTCTGAAGTGAAGCTGCTTAACTAAATTTAAAGCTTAAGGATCACTTTGAAGAGAAGTTTGAGGAGCACTTCAGTTTTCTGAACAAGGTCCGTGCAGAGACAGCATCTAGGTAACTTGGTAGCAAGGTGGGAGAAGCCTGGGAAGCTGCAGTAGCATTGAAGGAGGTTTTACCAGCTTGCTCAGTACACTGGCTGTTTGTTTAGTTTGACAGGGCACCACTGCAGGATTAGTCAAATGGAAGTGCATCCATATAGTGTAGTTATGCTCTCAGCAGAACGAGCCTGTGTCTCCTTGACTGACACACCTAAAGCAATCTGCTTTTGCAAAGGTTAGCATTCGCCGTAAGACCCACGTAAGTAGCTTAGCTCAGGGCATTGCTATGAGCGTGATATAATTTGGTTTAGTACCTCATGGTGATCAGTCTCATATGAGGTCGCTCTCCTCTCTCGTGCATGGAGAAGCAGAGATGATCTGCTGTCTTTGTATGTGTGTCTGAAGAAAAAAAAAAAAAAAAAAAAAAACACACTTCAGGTTTGAAGTTATGTACAACACTGTCTCAACCCTAGTTGACATTTTGGGTATTCAGCTGTGAATAAATGAGAGTCTGTCTATCAGTTCATCAGGGAATCAGGCAAATGAGGAACTGCAGTAATTAAAATCTTGCTGGTGTGAAATCCTACTGAAAATACTTAGCATCTGCCATCCAGTAATTTTAAATACTTAACAAGCTTTCAGTGCTCTTCTGAGGAGGTAAACATAAATATCTCTCATTTTACAGAGACAGGTATACAGAAGTGTCAGATAACTTTTGCTAGTCATATGCAATGAACCAAAGCAAAGTTCTTTGATCAAGATTTCAACATTATTGTTGGAGCTCGTTCCATACATGCAATCACAGTTATTACAACTGGTAGAGCAAAGTCTTACCTTGCCATAGGTGGAATATGAGTTTTAGGAACTTGTCAATCAAGGAGAGATTAAGTGGCTTTCAATGGAGAACTGAAGAGTCTTACGCTGTTGTGGAAGAGAAGGAGCTATGGCTATAAACTCACTTCTTCCTCACATGGATCTCTTTCATTAGTTAAAGAGAAGAACTGATGGTTGATTCTTAAGGAAAGAAATTTTTCCTCAATCAAGAGTATAAGGGCACTTTAAAAATACATGTTACAGCCTTACTTATAGTGTAAACCATATCAACATGCTGTATGAAATGGCTTATTGCAGAAGGAGGATACTTGAAAGCAGTCAGATCAGTAATAAAGTGGAGCATGGCCAAGGTCTAGTTGAAAAGAATTGAATAATTGCTGCACATTGTAAAGTATTGCAAGTGGAACGTAAAAGATGCCTTCACCTTCATGGAAATATAATTGTATTTCATATAAACCCCTGGAAACTTGTATCTGGAACCCGCCTTTAAGCTTAGGTGAATGCCAAGGGAGATATTAGAAGAAGATTTGAGGGTTGTGTAGACCAGGTCTACATATTGATTTAGACTCTGAAAGACTATAGGCAAACCTTGATGAGATTGAAGGGAGGAGAAAAAATTATGAAGGAAATGAAAGAAATTTCCATTTAATCTTAGCCAAAGTTTCTGTTTCTTCAGTGTATTCTGGTATGCTTTTTTGTGACTTCCTGCTTACAAAACTGTACCTGGAAAACCAAATCATGCTTAGAGAAGTAATCTGGAGTTCTGCTGTGATGAGTGTATCTCTAATTCTGACTAAACCACTTAGTCAAAGCAGCTGATAAATACCCGTGTCGTTTTCCTTATTCTGAGCTTTAGGTTTGCAAATTCCACCGCCACACCATTACAAGATTCATAGAACTGCTGTATTTTAGACATTAAGTTGACTTTTTTTCCACAAGAAGGTTCATCGTGAAGTCGTTGAAATTTCTAAGGTGGCATGTTGTATGGTCCTAATCCTGCAGATGAAATCACTGATCACATACTGCAAGTATTCACTGAACCTGAGACAAAATAAATATCAGCCAATAAAATTTGCTTATCTTCCAGCTGAAATGTAGTTGTGGACGGGTGGCTGTGATAACCATTTCAGAGGATACAATACACGTTTGAAGGGTGGGAAGAGGAAGTGCTAAGACCCTTCTGTGAAAACCTCAGGAAGACCGTAAGCACAATGGTTTTAGTGCCATGACAAGGAATTTGTCCAAGTACCTGCATGAAGGCTTATATAATACATTTGTTATTTATTTATAGACTTTTATTTAAAGATTTCTAGATGGCTGAGTTACAAGACTTCTGTTGTCCTTAAAGAGTTCAGTCTGGCAGTCGGAAAGTGTGTGGTGATTATTCATCAGGTGTAGTGAGCACGAATACATTTTTGACAGATGCAATTAAGCTGTGTGTCTTAGCAACATTTTTCTTAGCCACAGGTCAATGTACTCTCCATTTATTCAGGGCTTTCTCTTAAGTAACAAACGGTGTGAGACAGCTGTTTTAGAAATAGGACCCATTTTGGTGTCAGAGGTGAGAAAACATTTTTTGTTGTGTGTAATGGAAAGGCCAGCACCAGGGTCCCCACAGAGGGAGCTTTATAAAAAACACTGCAGCTTTATACTACGTGGGAGAACTTTTTGTCGGTGAAAGCAAAGGCTAGAGAGCACTCCTGTTTCTAGCACCCTGCCAGCGTTCATGCAAATGTGGGAGCCTGATGGTTCCACAACAGCTGTGGGCCCAGCACCAATGTCATATAGCTCCTAACCACTCTGCTCTGGGACGGTGTCTGCCTTTTATTCCAGCATGTGACCTGCTTTTACCCCTGGCAGCTCCCAGCCCTGCCTTCTCTCCCCTTGTCCTCCTGCTCTCTGGCTGCTTGGTGAACCACCACTCTTGCACTGGAGTATCTTGGGGTTGAAGTCCACAGTATAGCCCTGAAAGGCCCAGTCCAATTTGAGATGTGGAGTTTGTTGTTTTTTTTTTTTTTAATATCCCTTTGGATACCAGACTGCCCCTCAGTATTTCTCAGGTCTGGTTGCCTTTCTTACTTTGCACCTTGAACTGGAAAAGACAGTGGTTTAGCCCAGTTCAGGGGCTGAGGTCTGCTTGAAGCACTGGACTGGAAACCTATAAAAACATACACATTAGATTCTCTTGTGAACCATGGTCGCAGTTCCCAGACCTATAGGGAACCTTTACTTGTGGGAGGGAGAAAAAAAAGTTCATCCTTCCCTTAGTCCTTGATCTCTGATAACAGAGAATAAAATAAAACAGGCATTCTTATGGCATGTGATCCCTTCATCGGGAGTTTATTTCCTGCCAAGGAATATGAAAAAGACTCTTCTTGCTTAGTATGTATGCATGCTTCCTACTGAGAGTTGTATAAAGCAGGCAACTTCCTAACTCATGATGGCTTTCAAACAGCCTTTTGTGACAGTCCTGCAGACCAGTGTAAGCATGCAGAAGATGGCAAGGAACAGAGGAATGCGTGTCCTCTCTGAGCCTCTGTGTCTCAATAGACATGTTCAGGAGTTAGCAATTGATGGATTGTCTCTAGTAATTACGTTTGCAGCCATCTAAAGGCACAAAACATGATTTGGTGTTGACAATTGGAGTTATTTAAAATAACTGTGTTTAAAACGCCAAGCCTGTGGGAAATGTGTTGATTAAGAGAGAAAAATGCCAGATGTTTCGGGTACAGTAGATGTCAAGAAGGGATTAATTAATAATTTGTATAAATATGTATTTTCTATGACTAAAGCTCATATACTGAGAAAAAGTGATTAGTTCTGTGTACTAAGGTTTAGTGAGGAAAAGTCATTAAAGTGATTAATGAGTTTTCACTGCACTGTTTATGAATCACATAAACACAGTGATAAGCACTGAGTTCTAGGTTCCAAGGTCTCATGTTAGATGATTCCCATAGTGCCTTTCCCATACTCTTTAGGTACTTAAGAATATATATATATATATATATGTATTTTTATATATGTATATAAAAAATTCAGTAGAGCAGCTTCATAGTTGTGTGTTTGTAGAACAAGACAGTGCTGAAGGACTCAACACCCGCATTTATATGTGTTTCAGGGATGTTTACTTTGGACTGGCTCTAGCTGTAGCTCTGCTGACTGCCAACACGATGTCCTGTCTTGCGCTGTCTACTGAGATTACTCGTCAATCTGTGTAGCTATAATCCATGCCTGAATGGGAGCAGTGACCGTGTAGGGGTGGTGTTTTCAGCCAGGCAGCTCGTGATAGCGCTGCCGTGTTTCTCTGTGGACATTTATACGACGTGTGTCTGGACAAGGCGGCAGCTGCTGAGATGCTCGTTACTAGCTGCAGTCCTAATTACTCAACAGCTGATGCAGTCATCTCTGAGACAGACCAATTGCAACGTAACACAAAACTTTAAATTTAGTTGATCGACTGTTTTGGATTTTTTTCTTAATTAATTTCTTAATTTAAATTTTTCTTCTTGAATGTGAAGCGTTCTCATTTCACAGTTGCCAGCTTTGTTTATTTTGTTAAATGTGGCATTTCCCCTTGGAGCTTTCGCGGCTGCGTGGCTCAGGGAAGGTGCACTCTGTCTTCTGAGCCTTGGATGCTACTCGTCAGTGGGAAGTGTCTTTTGTAGTGTTGTATGTGTGAGTTCAGTTATACCATTAGTTAAAAATAAATCACCTTTAAATTTTGGATTGCTGGATTTTCTCCTTAATTACCTTTAGAAGCTGTCCCACCTTTCTTGATCCTCATTTAAAATCGTTGATACAAAGGGATGTGGAAATAGCCGTGTGGAGGGTGGAAGGACAGTTTCCCCTGACATTTAGAAATTTATTATGGATTCTGCTTCCTGCTGACTTTGAGCAAAACCTAAAAATGTTGAAAGACTCCACAACCAAAACCTCTGGAGTCTCACATGTGTGTATAGAGAGATATTTGACTTACAGTCTATGTTTTTTTTGTTTCAGATTTCAAAACTGAAATGTTTCATTTAGATTCTGACATCTGAAGTGCAAATGTAATATACAGGAAAAAAGTATGGAAATTAAATAAGGGAAAGTCATTTAAAAATGAAAAGTGAGCAAAAATCTCTTCTGGAAACATGGTGGAGTGGAATGACTTGTATCCTATATATATTTTTTTTTAATATTGTCAAAATTGATTTGATTTTATTGAACACTAAGATTACAGCAGCAATGCTTGTTCTGATGAGTCGTGGATTTTTGAAATGTTGTCTTTTTCTGTTACTGCTGTTGCTACCACTGCATTATTGTGATGTACAGAGGTAGAATTAGATTAGATTTTCACAATGCTAACTGGAATCCATACAATGAAGAGTATCACAATAAGGTTCCTGTATTTCAACACACAGAAGAACCCTGTTGATGTCATTGACAAAACCACAATGAACTTTGCCCAGATGAGGATTTAATTTGAATGATTCAAGGTTTTGCTTTCTCTGCTAAGCTGAAGCCCATTGTTTTTGAGGCACTTCATGAAGTGATTTTTATCTGGGTTTGTTCAGGCTTTGCTTTAAATGCCAGTTTCTCATGTCTGTTACATATCTTTTTTCTCTTTCCCATTCTGCCGGGCTTTGCTCCTTCACTATGGAGTCCAAATGCACTGCGTGTAAGTCAGGAGGAGGCAGGAATGACACCTGTTTTAGAAAGAAATGAAAATGACCCCCCCCAACAAGCCCACCAATTTCATTCACTTCCTCAGCATCATGGCAGTTAAGAATCTGAAGCCTCTTCAGAGAGGATCTCGTCTACAATAGCAGTTTTCAGCCCCACTAGACTATACTTAAAAACACCTCCAAACAACAAAACTCTGGGTATTATTTCTGTATAGTCAAACACTCTGGAATGTTCCAGGAGTTGTCTCTTTCACACAAAGTTAACCGTTTCAATGCCTTTAGTGCCTAAATGCTAAAAAATATATATAAATTAATAAATCTATTGTTTCTTATAATTTGTGTTGATTCTGGACTTGTCATTTTAGCTTTGTGGTACCATCTGAGGCTCTCTGGAAGAGAAGAAGCCCTCTTCTATCCCAGAGTTCATTTTTTTTGACAGTAAAGGGAATCTCTGTTTTATGTTTGAGCTCGTTTTTCCTTTTTCAGGGTGTTGATTGTGTTCGAGGAGAGGACAGAATTAACGCACAGTTTCATGAATCCTGAACCATGAGTTCTGCATCCGAAACTGCAGCATGAAGCTAAGCTGGTGCTGGCTGAAGTTAGTGCAGGATTTGGAGGTCACATCATGGTATCGGTGTGGCTGTGTCTTTACTGATGTGGCTTGATGTGCCCTGCAGAAAGATGGTGGTTTCCTCAGACCGTCTAGCTGTGTACATCACGGGTCTGTGGACATGGTCTTTGCTGCGTGAGTGTGCCTGCACTCCTCTCCTACATGGTTCAGGTGTCTCTTGGGTAACCTGTGGGAATTTCTCTGGCTGGTCTTAAACACTGGAAAGGATTCATGACTCTTGATTTTTTTGCAGCTGTTTCTCTTCTAAGTGTATGTATTCTGTGCTGGCAACTGTATTGCACTGTATCATAAATTCATACACCAGGCAGTTGTTGTTGCCTGTTATGCAGTAATGGAGAATTACAACTTTTTGCGTAAATACTTGTGATTATGGATTTCTAATTCTGCTCTGTGAAGAGTCTGCTTAAAAGAAATTACTTCATTGTGTTTCTTGAGACTTGTTTAGAAAATTTCTATTAGAAGCTAAATAGCATTCAGCAAGTTAAATGCAGTTGCTGGCTCTTATGATCAGCGGCGCAGTTATCTAGGAAGGTACAAGATGCCTGATTATAACAACACCTTGTATGTTATCCATGCTTGCTCTGTGCAAATGCCAGTTTCTTTTTGAAACGTGCCATAGCATTCCTTAGTACTCATATGTGGTCTTAATGGGTGTGCAGGCGAGGTTGTCTTAATGCATCTCAATTAACCCTAAGATGTTTGGGCAGAACACCTGGACTGTACAAATACATTGTAAACTCTAATTGTGCACCTATGTAGTTGTGAGAACTGGGTGATTCTACTGTCACTTTGACGTGAAGGCATTATCACGCTTGCCATGGCAATGATGGCCTCGTTCCCTGTCAGGATCTCATTGCACTGTGCTCCCTCTGAGCACTGCTGTTAAGTGACGCTGAAGAATTTAGCATCTAGATGGGCAAGGCAGAAAGGAATTATTATTATACTCTTTCCAGAAATACTCCTTTCAGGCCTCTAAAAATGGTAGGCTCGTGTCAGCTCTATGGGAAATTGGCAGCTGGACCCAGCTCTGTGTTTTAGACAAAGGGCAGAGGGTCAAGGCTGCCCATCCCTTGCACAGATCTCCTAGCTGTTCTGAGATAGACGTTTCCTCTATGTGTTGTTTCAGTGGTTATTTGCTATTTCTTGTCGCACGGCTTCAAAAAATACTCAGCCAGATGGGCTGTTTGATTTGCTGGATGTTTCACTCTTTTATGTTTAGTTAAGTCAATATATGTCAATTTTTCATCTGTAAAGCAGAGCTAAAGCTTTCCTATTTAATACTGTGCTGTGGGGATAAATTAAGAGGTTCATTTCTTTTTCGCTGTGTCAGGAAGAGAGTTAATATGGTTTAAAGATGAAAATAAATATTTCAGATCCAATCTTTCCTTCTCTCTCTCTGGGCATTGCATGTATACTGTGTATCTGAAGTTATTGCACCTGTTAATGATTTAAGTAACGCACATTTTAAATGCGTTATCCCTTTTGGATTGCACAGGGTAACGCCTGCTTATTCTAACTTTCTTTGACCTTGTGTCATAAGTGTAGGAAAAGGTGTTGCTCTTTGGAGGTAACTTCTTCATACTACTTCTTATTTATCAGGAGAGTGTGTTAAGCATGATGTTGGGTGACTTGGGATCAGGAGTCAGGCTGTAGTTCCCAAAGGGAGAAAATACAAACTTATGGTTAAGGTCAAAGGCTGCAGATCTTGAATTCAGTCCCTCTCTCTGTGTATCCTTCAGTTTCCCAAAGTCACTAAGTGAGGGAGCTTAAATTTCCTTGTCTAGCCTAGGTGTTGTAAGAATAAATTAGCTGGCGTAGATGAGTCACTCGAATGCTCTGGGACTGTGCGTTATTTAAAAACCTGAATTTATCACTGAGGCCAGACTTTTCTAAAGGGCTCAGCCTGGTTTTTAAGCTTATGCCAGTAGTTGTCTTACTACTGTCATTTAGGATTTGTATCACAGTTGTGCCTAGAAGCCCATGTGGACATCAATAATGTATTACACAAAGGCTTGTTATCCAGGAGTCCTTGCCCTGAAGAACTTGCAGTCAAGTCCGAGGCAATAAACGGACATGTGGAACACAAGAGAGTGGGGAGAGCATGGCAATGCAGTACACTATGTTTAGATGTATAGATGTAGATATATATACAGCTGCCCAACCACTCACAGGTGGCTGCTTGTGGTGACTTTTTGGCCTTTCTACCTGATGAGATTTCTGATGCCAAGAGGAGGCCATGAGGATTTTTAACAGATATTCATATGTATAAGCACTACCAGGGAAGGGGAGAAGAGAGGACAGAACTGGTTCATGTAAAGCTTTGCAGATGAATGGTACAGACTGGTTTTGTTATAGTGGAGCTGGGACGTCAGTGTGTGGTAAGAAGCCAGGCAGGACCCCCAGCGTTAAAACAAGTAACTGAGAGCAGGTTGAGAGAATCATAGGAGTTATTGTGATTGTAACTTTAAGTTGGGAAGGAATCTCTACAGCTGCATTTTAAACAATGTGAGTAGCACAAGATTGCACTTACCAAGAGCAAAGAGGAAGAGGTTTCAGTAGCAGATTTCCTAGCAAGATTGTTGCCAGATTAGTGTGCCAGTCTGTCTGTGCACTGCAAGGTGTATTTCTGCCCTAAATTGAATTATTTTAGCTGTCAGCAAATGCTTGATAATATAGTGATCTGTGCTTGGGAGATTCGCTCTTTATATTAGTGTTGTATTGTATTCAGTGTTGAGGCTAGACAGAGCCACTCATCTTTACCTCACGGTCCCACGTGGAATCGCTTAACTTAGTCTGGAGTGGGCAATTAAATAGGAAGAGAGACCTTGTCAGCTCCAGGCATTGATATAAATCTTGGTGCTTGTAATATATTTACATGGCTCCCCCAGGTCTATCTGGACTTAGAACAGTCCATCTCATTCACAGATCTTTTGGGATATTGCCTGCTCACTTTTGCTTTATAGTTCTCCAAATCAGAATTTGGCCCAGGGGATAACCAGCAGTGAGTTTTTCTGACAGCACTCAGTAAGCATAGACATCTGCCCAGCTTGGTGTGCACAGGCACTGCCCCAAGGAACACTAACCATTCTGATGGGGAAACAGGGGCTCGGGCTTAGCAGGCAGCAGATTTTACTCTCCAATTGCTCTTGTTCACATGCATTTTCCCTTGAAATGGCTTAGAGTTATCAGTTCCTGACAGCTGCTACAAGGCCTTCATCAACAGATTTGATGATCTTTTTGTTTAGAAAGGGCATGTGTCTGCATCACAGGGCTCTGAATGAGTGGTCAGTATGTTTGTTTCTCATAGGATTACAGTAAGAGGCTCTTCCTGATTTCTTTACCTTATTCACCGGGAGATGCATTCAAGATATAAACAGTATTATCATGCTCCTAAAGCAGGCATGATCCACTGGTCAGGATGGCTCATGTTATGCATAAGCCTTTGCTGATGATCTTGTGGAAGGTCCGCATCTTACAGATGGAAAGACACGATACAGACATACTGGAACAGAATAGCAAAGAGATGCTGCTTGTGCTCTGTTTTTCTGGCCTACCAGCAGTTTTCTGTATTCAGGTTGGTGAGCTATTACCTCTAAACACCACCAAATTGTTTATACAGAGTCACACAGAAACAGGGAAGGTTCATGGCTGGACTCTGGTATGGGTGTTTTTTTTTTTGTGTGTGTGTGTGTGTGGTTTTTTTGTTTGTTTGGTTGTTGGTTTTTTTGTTGTTTTGTTTTTTTTTTTTTTCCTCCTGGAACCTTAGGAAATGCTTTTTTGATCTCAGAATTAGGCACAACTCTTCCATTCATTTCTATTTCAGCACTGTCATATTACTACAAATAAATGAATTTTGTTGAAGTTGTCTGCACTGGTAGGTGGGAACTTGGGTCTTCATTCTTCCAAGTAGATGCACATTTTACTGGCTTTTATCAGGAAGATTATGTGACTGTTGCAGAGCCTGAAAGCAAATATCATTTCTGGGACTTCTTCCCTTCTGCCCTTCTCTCTGTAGAAAGCACCAAGGTAGTATCCACCAGGACAGCTGACAGTGTTGCTAGTCACTTGTATTTCTAGTGTAGATGTGTTGTGAAATCCAAAATAAGCTTAAGAGATAAGGTTAGTAAAATCAAATATTGTCAGAGGCTCATGTCTCTGTAGCTATATAAAGGGCATTCAGACTGTCAGTGTTTATTTTGACAGCAAGAGCCACAGATGCTGTGACAAAGCTTTGTTAAGGTGACTCTATTATACAAAATGATTGATGTGTGTTTCCTTGCTTCAGCTGATGAATATTGGTGCAGAGGCAGAAGCTGCCTACGCTGTATCTTCATTGATCTTCTGTTTCCAGATGGGTTTTGAGAACCAACTGATGGCAGGCTGCAGCCAGTTACAGACCAGCTGATCATGACAGTAGGGACTGGATGGATGATGGCAGCTAGGTCTGGGTGGCCAATGTGTTTTTTAAATGCAGCTTTCAGTGCTGGGTGTTTTCTTAGAGTAGCTGGCACAGCCATTCTGTATCACTTTGGGCTCAATTTTCTCCTCACGTGCATGTGAACCGTTCACAGTGAAGATGATTACTTGTGTATGTATGACTGTGAGGGCAAACTTTAGTTCAGTCTTGTGCTAAAGCCTGAGTGGCAGCAGTTGGTGAGAGAGTCAAATGGCCTCAGTTGTTTTCTATTTTATTACCTAAACCACTGTGAGCTTGCTATGCTTCTTGCTGTCTTTCCCTCACCACCTTCCCCTTCTGTTCATTCCAGGTGGGTGCTAATACAAGCGCCACACAATCTGTTAGAGCTCTGAGGTAACTCGGAGAGAAACTGCAATGTTAATTCAAGACACAGCATCAAAAGCTGGAAAACTTCCCAACTGATGAAAGATTTATGGGTGTGCATGTTTGTGTGTATACGTATATAGTCTGAATGGTTGAAATTTCAGGGTTTTTTAAATTCAATTTGGACGATGAACACAAAACATCTTCTGTTTCTGCTACTGCAGAGACAATATTTACAGCTGAAACTATTATGGTGGCAGTCCCTCAGTAGCACACATTTCAGTACGACCTTTCAGGTGTTTGTGGTAACAACCACAGCAACATTTTCCTTTCCTTAGGTCTGTTATGCTTGAGGTCAGCTACAACCTTGTCAGCAGGTCAGAAATACTCTACATGTACTGCTAAATGGGAGGAGCACTCCCAGCATAGTGCAAATAGTCTGCCATTAGTAAATGGATACAAATTAATTAAGCCTTTGCTCTTGTCTTGCTCACATTTTATTTTATTGTTTCTGTCAGAGCTCCTTTTCAAGGCCTGTTGTTACTGAGCATCTCTGAATCCCAGACAAGGAGTTTTGCAGGCATGCAGGCAATGTAGACCAGGCGCCAGAGCAGGAGTTACGAGGGGAGGGCTCCTGACCCACAGCTCCTTGCCCCATTTCTGGACACGAGGTTGTAGCCAGCTGTCTCTCTCCATAGAGAGAAGTTTCAATACTGTATGAGACCCTGAACAAGACTATATTTCTGTATTTGTTTTATTATGCAGTTGCTTGGCCCTGGCTCCCCAGCACTCATGGGGACTCATTTTTTTCCTCAGCTAAGCTTCAGTGTGGTCCATACTCAGGGATGTGGTTTCCTCTCATGAGGACTCCTGTTAATGGCTGTAGAGGGTCTTGGCATGAAGCAGGCACGTGAATGTGTGGAGGGCAGGGACTTGCTCTTCGTAAGGGATGCTATCATGCTGATGCTGGGCAAATGGGATTTTTCTGCCTGACCCATAAGTGAGTTGTCCCCTAATTCAACAGAGATGCAAATAATTGATGTAAGTTATAGCTAAAATGCACAGGGAATATTTAATGTAATGAATTAATGTGTAATGTAATTTGAAGAGTTAAAGATAGTTTGCTGCCTTCATATTCTTTCTGAAGATTTACAGCAAAAGAGGCTTGGTTACCTGCTGTCCTCTGAGTATTGGGCTTTGAATATTCATCCAGCCAATCTTCCTGACTGACCGATAATCCCAGGTGGCTGCATACACACTAACACCAATTCCTGCAGCAGGTTTCCTCAAGGCTGATGCTGTGTGCCTTTACCTGCAGCTGAGTGGCCAGTTGTCCTCTGGTGGAGATGGAGGCCCACACGAGTGACTTCACATCGGCAAAAGTTTAAAACACAAATTCTGTCATTTCTTCATCTTTATATAACTGAGTGCTCTTTTTGAGATGTTTCGCTAGCAGGTTCCACACGAGTTTGACAGCAGAGAAGCAATGAGACTCAGGAAGCATTCACCCTGGTCAAGAGGAGGATATTCATTGGAGCACAGGATTTATGCATATGCCTGTTTTCCCAAGAGCAACCTCTTTTGCCTCTTTTTCTAGATTATTCTTTTTCCAAGCCTGTCTTTTCTCAGTGTGGCCCTACAGCCAGTGTCAGGCCCCTTCCCAATAGCTCTGCTTCAGTCCCTGTGCCCTTGATCTCCTGTGTACGCCCTTGATCTCTTGTGTACCTTTAACCTACAGTTTCTCTCCTGACTCCCATCAAATACAGTTTTTCCAGTTGCAATTTCCTGCTCCCCCCTTTATTCTTAACTCTTAGTTTGCTTTTCCCCCAATCCTTGCTGCCTTTTACAAACTTTGAAAAACGCTTATGTCTTCATTCACCCGCCTGTCTCTCTCCATGACTGGTGCTTTGACTCCTTTCCCTGGTTCATGTGCCACTTTATGTTAGTGACAGCAAGGAGAGCTTGGAGTGCTCCCATGTGTGTCTCACACCTTTGCAGTGTCAAGACCCAACTATGGCTCAACCTGGAGCTGCCGTTGCAGAGCATCATGCCGAGTTCCCCCACCTGGTGCCAGCTCACCCTTCGTAGGTGTGAGATATCCTAAAGCCTGATGGCTGACTGCAGAGCCTCTGCAGACAATTGCAGGTGCGATGCTGCAGTATGGCAGCTGGATTATTCCAGAGCATGTAAATTAGTTGTGTTAGGGTGGTTTCTCCCTGCACGCTGTTCCTTTTTAAAGACAAAAAAAAGCTGAAACGCTACACGTATATAAGATGCGCTGACACCTTCTGAGGTAATGCAGCATTCTGGTGTGTGCGTTAGCACGTTGTCTCATTAACACTGGAGTTCTTTCTCCTTGGCATTTGGAGACAGGGCCTGAGATACAGTAAATTGGTGCTTAAAATCATCTTTTCCTCCTTTGTTAAATAAGATGATGACATGGTAGCAATTTTTTGAACAAAAAGGAAGATAATGTAAGTCTGAGTAGTGAAATCAGCTGATATTAGCCCAGTGGACAGAGCTCTGACAACCAGCTTAAAAGAAGGAAAAAAAAGTCAGAAACCAGCAAGAAAGCTATTCCCAAGATAAATTATATGTCCTTATCTGTGGCAACAGAGAGGAGGGTCCTGTGACCCCTTGTTAGCCTGTGCAAAGAAAGATGAAAGTTTAGAGATTCCAGGTTGAGATTTGCTAGTGGCTAATATATGCTGTGGGGATGAGTAGTCAGATATCCAGACTGCTGTTGGTGTCTGTGGACATGTATATGTTAAGGATCTTGCTGGCATACTTTGTTCTGGAGTGAGATGTATAAATGATTGAGGAGAAAATTGTAATTGAAGGGCAGCTGCAACCAAGCTGCATCCTCTCTTAGTAGCTGTGTGCTGCAGTCAGGAGTGCTATTGCCATGGGAAGTATCCTAGAAGAGCATCATCAAGCCTTGACAGGCATCCCAGGGATTAGAAGGCCTTCGCAGACAAAGTCAGTTCCTTGTTATTATAATCAAAAGTGCTTTCCTCACTGTTTCCTCATCTGAGTGAATCAACACTGACCCTTGGTGGTTAGACTCAGTGCCTGCTGGTCTGTCATGCATAGTCTTCCCTTATTCAACCTGTGTATCTGTCTCCTGAGATCCTGAATAATGTGGGCATTGGCTAAAGCATTGGCCATCTTATTTCACAGCTGATCAGACTGATGTTTTAAGACAAAAATCTTCTCTAGCCAGTCTGGTTTGCATGGAATGTTAGTTTTTAAATGGAGGATTTTGGCAGGACACTTAAATCTTGCTCTTGGATGTTTGGGTCATCACTTTGACATATAAATTCCCCCACTGCTAATCTGATCCATAGCATTGTCCTGTTCGAGAAACACAGGTGCTGATCCCCCATCCCTCACTTCATACAAAGAATTTTGGAAAAAGACCTTCCTTAAGGCCCATTTGAATTCATAGAGACCAGCTTGATGAAATTTAGCATCAGGCCACAACCTGTCATTGTCTGTGATTTTCTTTATAGACTTCTGTCTGCTGCAACAGACTTCCTCACATCACCATGTCTTGGTGTAAGTTTAAGGCGAAGACTCGCAGTGAGCTGTTATTCTGATGAGTATAACTGATGACGACGATGATGCTGTGTTTTCACAGTGCGGCAATCATTTCTATTCGTTCTTGAACCTGGGCTGTGGTTCAAAACAGAATTTAAGTAGAGTCACCACCTGTTCATTTTTCAGCCAGACAATCTGCTTTTTTAATCTTTTAATAAAAAAAAAAAAAAAACCCTCTTCAGCAGAAGTCAATTTGTTTCCCTGGCTGGCATCTGATTCCTGGCTCATTTTCTAGCCAAGTGGCATCTCCTCCTTCTCTTCCTCCTCCTCTTTACATCTTTGCTTCCGGCTGCTCGGTGTAACACTTAACACATGATGTAGCATCACTGGAAGCTGTGTTTAAACTATTTGAATCCAACTATAGTAGAGTGAGAGTGGAGATATGGACTCATGAGAAAATTTGATGTGTAGAGAGAAGGCATTTCTATGAAATTAGCAACTTGTTCCTGCTTCTCAAAAATAAGTTGTTAATTCATGTATGTAATACATCTGTATGTTGCTAAAGATTATACTAAATGTATACATAAAAGGCACAGACACGGTGAATGTGTATAATCATGATTATGCAGAGCCATGATTTCTGGTGCCCAATTTCAGACACTGAAGCTACAAAGGGGACTTGAAGTTCCCTGACGGTGTTCCAGGACAAGCATTTGCTGTTGCTGCTGTTATTTGAGGACACAGTTTTAGTATATGACCTCACGTGTACCTGTGTTTACACTGTTGGGGAGCTGGACAGAAAAACTGTTGAGACCTTTTCAACACTCACCTGCAGTAGTGCTTTGGGTGTGCACACATGTATGTCCGCTTACATTGATACAAAAACTGTGGAGGTGTTTGAATAAAAATTCATGTTTTCCCCCGACTTTCTCGAATGCTACTGCTAGTTGCATTTGGACGTAATACAACCTGGGCAATCGTGGAGCTGGCCTGCATGTATTTACTAATGCTAAACTGCATTTATATAGAGGGCTTTTAGGCAGGTGAATGGTTAAAAACCCCTACCCTGTCTTTCAGGCCAGTGGAGTAATTTGGGAAACCTCCCAAAGAGGCTTCAAGAACAAGGGCCTTACCACTTTATAATTTGGTACTAGTTTTCATTATTTCTTTTGCTACATTTTTTGCATTGCAATCTAAACTCTCTCTGCTAGAGCTGGATGTAGCAGTTGGATTATGTAAGAAAATTAGGAGGCTGGGGACTTTGCTGTCTGAGATTTGTATTGCAAGTGCTGTTTGTGTTGTTCCATAAAACAGGCGTGTATTTGCTGGGGCTCCAGTGCAGAGGTCTACAGAGACCTGTGTTTCCTGTATCCTCTTCTGAACTGTGATTTCCAGCTGGGTCAGTTGGAATTTATAATCTTGTTGGGTGTGTTTTTCACATGAATTGTGCTGTTGTATGGTAGGGAACCACTTAACTTTCAAATCTATTGCATCTTAGAAGTAGCACTTAGACCAGAACAAAAATTAAATAGAGAATGGGTACGGGAGGAGTGCTTACACTGGAGGAGTGCTTTCACTGGAAATTAAACAAGATAAAAATTTAGAACCCTACAGTGATGTAAATATAATTGTCCAGGTGCTCTCTTTAGGCTTTTAGTGGTGTCAAGTGCCTTTATAGGACAGTGCATGTGTTAATTATAGAATGAATCTGTATTTATGTAACGCCTGTTGTCTAAGGCTGTAAAAACACTTAACAAAATGTGATCTTTTGCTCTTAATTTTCCAGAGGGATGCCTTGCCCTAGATCACAGAGCTTGTCCACCAGCGTGGCTTTTTCCCTGGGGACATGTGGTCCATCTCCACCACAATTTATAACACCAGGTAAAATCTCTCTGGGCCTTATCTCCCTGCTGTGCTGAGGACAAATAACACGTGCCAGCACCGCTCCTGGCACCCCAACCCACTGGAACAGGAATCACACACTGTACCTGTGCAGGAGCTCTCAGCAACGATCCCTACCAGCTAAAAAGCATTAGAGCTGCCTAATCAAATGTGAGTTCGTTGATGTGACGTCTGTCAAATGGGATATTTCAGCCATTTGTGTGCTTGAAATCACCCTGTGAAACTTGTTTTCAAAGAAATAGGTAAGTGATGAGACACACTGTAGCCTTGCAAGTCCTCTTAGTGGGAGGAGAACTCATCATTTGGCCTCACATGGACAAATTGATGTGCAGGCTTTCATAAAATTGATAGGGTGACCTTGTAAGCCTATTGTCCTTGAGGGAGTTCCAGCAGTTTCTCAACATCTTCAAACAGAACGTGACTGGAAGAATTGTCTATTAAACTGAAGCCCCTCCAGGGCAACGCTTTTGTTTATTATGAAGCACTGATGTATGAAATAACAGTGCTGTAATAATCTGTAAATGAACCACGAACTAGGAGAACGTCCACGAGCATTTTATAATGAGATGTATTCTCTGAAGTTGCAGTTGGCCGGAATAAATCAATAGCCCATGGAGTGCACTTTTATTTTAGTCCTAAATGTGCGAAAGACAGTTTTGAGTGGCTCTGCTTTTGAGAGCACAGACTTGAAAACTTCCTGACTCTAGCCGTTTTCAATGCCTTAAGTTGTGAACAAAGTAAGTAGTAATAAATTTCCTGAAAATGTAGTAGGCCTTTCATCTTTATCTGCTGTGACTTATTCAAAGGAGGAAAATAATTACGGCTCCTTGTTTCAAGAAGCATTGTTCAGTGTACCAGTGTTTAACGACTCTTTGGTTAAATGCCATTCCCAGCTCATCTCTTTTGAACCATTTGCAGTTTGTCCAAGGTGCTTAAGAAGGAAAAAAAAAGAAGAACAAGAGAAAGTAGAGGTAGTTCTAAAGTGTATGCTGATGTTTCAGCACAAAGATTGGACAGTGGAGGAATTACTATTTTTGTTGCTTTAGACATTTGTAAAGAAGTCGTTGTATCATCAAGACTATAGAAGCAAAAAATCTCCCAACCACTTTTGTGGATAGCATTCACTCAACATTTTGCTGTCTCTGCAGGATAAGTATCTTGCAAGCCTTCACACTTTCTGCTTATTGTGATCTTCAACTGCTCCTTTCCCCCATCCCGCTCCCTCACACCACCAATTGCTTCCCATAGCTGCTGTGTTCTCTCTGTTGATTCATCTGTCCCTTTCCCCATCTCACTTTAATACAGTCCTTCTGTTTTGCATCTCTTTATTGCAAGCCACCTTTGCCTAGGTCTAGTGAATCCTTTCCTTTTGACTGAAAATGCATAATAGGCTCAGAATGACCCATACCAAATTCATTCCTTCTCCCATGCCCTATGATTCCTTCGTGAGCCGGTAGCCTTGCCCCCTGCTAACACCTCTTTGTTCACAGGGAAGCTTCTTTCCCACAACCCTCTTTTCAGCCGAGAACTTCACCATGTTTCCCTGAGAGTAGCAGAGCAAGAGAGGATGATGTATATAGCACATCTGCCTGGTGCTTTCCTAGGACGAGTGTACTGTGGTCCTGCCTGAACTGGCAAACCCTTGGTGGCCACAGTGGGATTCACTGCATAAAGCTTTTCTGCTACAGAATATGCAAGAGTGGTAGGGAAATGCTCTGCTTTGGATGTCTGGAGCATTCAGTACTGTTGTATGCATTAGATTTCAATCAGTTAAGGGAGTCTGTTCCCCTTCTTGTTATTTGAGCCAGTTCAGATGGACTTGCCTACCTCCATGTTATGTCCTGCCATCATCTCTTTTTTTTCATGCAAAATAAGCTCCTGTTTTCCCTCAGAGCTGTGCCAAAGACTGTCTCAACTTACCCTGTGCTGACTGGGCACCTGGTGCATGAAGGGCAGTCCCAGAGTGGTGTTGGGTAGCTGCACTGTCTCATGTCTGCTAAGCTTGGAACAGGCTTGTGCTGGACTGACATACGTGCTTAACACTGACAATGGCCCAGAAGTGTACTTTGCACTTGAGAATAGAAAACTGGAAGGCTGCAGCAGGTTTTATTTGTATCCCTGGTATTGCTGCATACCAGAATATTAAATGTTTTCAATTCTAATGAACATTGTTTCATTAAAGTGTTGCTTCACTGGTTTTAATGAAACTGTAAGGAGCTCTTTTCATCTGCCTACCTAGGATCTGCCTTTAACCAGTGGTGGTTCTCCCTTGAATGCTGAGGTCTTCTAGTCCTGTTAAGTTTAAAGGTGTATGATGTTTATGGTGGGGGTGGTGGCATGTTGCTTCTCGTCTAAACACTTGAATTCCCTATATGGCATAGATTTGTTACTGCTGGATCCTCGCTGGGAGAATGTAAGTCAGAACAAGGTTGCTGACAACAAATAAATCAATCGATGACAGAGGAATTTATGATCCATCACAGAAAACAGAATAGGAGCTGTGATTTATATATTTATTTGCTTTAATAGATATGAAGAAAAAGTGTGACATTATTCATAGGAGCCCTGGCAGTGAATGATGATGGTGCAATCTGTACATATCTGCCCAGTAGATGAGTCTTTCCTGAGAAGAAACTCACAGACAATGGGCAGCATTTTAAACATACAGGTGGTTTTTAAAAGTGTGTGTGTATATGGGGAATAGTGTTAGTATGACAATATACCTTAACAGTGATTATAAGCATGTATAAATGGAAGACAGGTCAGCTGTTTCTCTCAGACGTTTTAGGCGATCCTACTTTTCTTTGTTGCTTGGCCATTGGTGTAAGGCAGTGTGTTGTTCCTGCTCCATGCTAGTTCTGTCATTCCTATGACACAGAATCTCATCACTGATACAGCATACCTGGACATATAAACATTGACTAGAAAGCAGAGGAGATGGAATTTTTTTTTTTTCCCCAACTTGCTATAAGAAAATTAAGTTGCTTCTATGTCTTGAACATCAGATGGGAAACATGCTCATGGGCACAGAGTACACCTGGACTGGAGGGACTTGTTTGATAAAGGGTTGTGGAAAGGCTGGCATGCTTTGGGGGCTGGTGTGTGCACTCTGTGATGTGTTGTCAATGTGAAAGATTCTGGGGCAAAGCATTCCTCTTCGGGGAGAATGGCAGAAACCCTTTCCACATCTTTGGTTGCCATTCTGGTACATGGGCAGCATACCTGACTTGCAGAGCAAAGGTTTTGGGATGGGAAGGAGTAGGAAAGGCTTCTTTTTCTAGAAGCCTGTCAACTCCAAATATAGTTCACTGCCTGGCTTTGCATTTTTGCACTGTTGCTGAATTACAAGTGGAGAAATATCTGTGATATTGTACCATACCAAGAATGGAAGATAATGATCTCACATCTCTAGCTGTATGCTATGCTTGATTTCAACTCTCATACCCAGGTTTCTTGGTAAAAATATATAGTATATTTAACCTGACTTTTCATAAACCTTAGAGAATTTGGTGGGTTTTGGCTCATTTGTGTTTATATCCACATAGTCTGAGATGGAAGAGAATGTTTGGAAAGCTGTAAGGTATGGATGGTGGAGGTCACAGAAAAATCATATGCTGGGAATCACTCTACAAGCATTACACAAAATCTAGGGCTTATTTCCTCTATGCTTAATTGGGCTAAAGCAGTTTAACGTCACTGATGCCAGCTGTAGTAGCAGTCGGTAATGATCCGGTCTTTTATTTGTGAGATGGGGAAGAGGAAATAGAACAACCACCTTCATTGAAATGAAAAGGGGATGCTTTTGTTCAAAGGGAGTGATCTCAAAGGATAGGGAACATTTCAGTTCATGTCTCCACATAATTTTGGGTTGCCTTCAATAGCTGTTTTCAGGTAATGATGACAGCAAATTCCCTCTGAGCTGATTCTGCAGTTTCTGGAGAGCTGCCTATCACAGATATTTCTTCTTGGAGAGTCTTTAGCAGAGACATTAAAGAGGGTAACACATGTTGAGACTTTGCAATCCTCCAGATGCTAATACTCTGCTGGTGTGGTTCAGCAACAGGACTGATATATTACCTCACCTTGTCTCTCACTCAAGATGTGTAACCACTGAAAGGCCTTCATTAAATAGCAAACAAAAGACAGGGACTGGGACTTGGAGAGATCAAATCAGGCCATGGGACCAATACCTTTTAGTTGTGACAGGCTCTCAGCACTGTCTACTGCAGCAGCCAGAACTTTATCACACGTGTGAGACCAATACATCTGGACCCTCCCCATGTATTTTTCCCGTGATGCCTTCTGGTGTGCTTTGCATTTATACCCAGCACTGTTCACTAGCGTCCTGTCTCCTGGGCTTAGAGAGAGCGTGTGCTGCCCCTCTGGCATGAAATGGGACATTTAACAGGGGTGGTTTCTAGCACCGATGTGTAATTTTGTCATCAGTGGTGCAACTGAAATTAGGGACAGCGAGAGCTGGTTTTAATTCTTGATTTGCAACCATTTTGAAGGCTTGTATGACAGATTTAACATGGCTCTGTTATGAAACCAGTGAGGACATATCCACCTGTTCCGCTGTGTCCAGATTTTGAGCTGACTATATATATTCCCTATATATCCTAGGGAATGATTTCTGTTATGGCCACTGTTAATAAGATAACTGCCAATTAGGGGTCGGTCTCATCTCTTTCCATCAAGCACTCTGTGTGTACTGCATGTAGAAAATATGGATGTGAGCTTGGAGTACTTGGAGTATTATACTCTGAGGTATAATTTCAGTTTTGGGGTGTAGCCAATGCCTGAAATACCTACAAGGTCTCTTTGGCACTAAAAATCAACACAAATCTTATTTATACATTTTGTTTTATGAAATCTAGTCTTACACACACTTGAGCACACATTACACTTGACTTCTTTGGGACGTTCCTGGACAACTAAAGGACAACAATGGGTGAACTTGAGGATAGGCAAGTTGGGGCTGATGTTTTACAGACTGTGCTTCATGGTGGGATGCTCCCATGCTTGCTATGCCAAAGCTTTGAAAGAGTGGCGTGGGCTCTCCTGGCTTTTACCTTCTGTACTAATTGAAAAGAGGCAGCTTCTGAATTGCATTACCTTTTGCAATAACGTTTGTAAAGTACTTAAACGACACATTTACAATCACTCTCTTCTTTTAAATTTAAATCTTCCCCATTCAGATAGTCACAGCTCAAAAGTCCTGCTCAAGGCAAAAGCATGCCATAAAAACCTAATGCAAGATAAATGGGCCCTCCTGGCTGCTAAGCGGTGAGGACTGGATCTATTTGAATAGTTCACACAGACTGCATTTTTCATTGCCTTTAGGCACCTCTTATAGATCTTTCATTCTCTTTTCTTATGTTGTTCCTTCTCATGGTTATTAGAATCCAAAAAAAAAGTTAACCAGCACTTATCTAAGGTGCTGAAACTACTGTAGATAAGGATTTGTTGAGCTTCCCTACCAGCTTTGACCAGGGTTATTTTCCACCTACATAGGTGGTTTAGTAGCTGGTTTTGCAGTTGACACTAGTTAGACTAACCTAGCTCCTCCGCATAGGAGATACTAGCAATATAAGGATAGATATTACAAGTGTACCTCTCTTTATAGTGAGAGTAATCTTGGAGATGATTAATGCCAGTAGGCTGACTGCCTGAGTTCATGTAGCTCCTCAAATCCACTGGGATGTGAAGGTGAAGAAAGTGACTGTTGGGAGGAGCCAGCTAATCAGTGCTTTCCAAGCCGTGGAGAGCTCTGCATACACTTAATCTTTCTCCCTTTTAAATCTCATTTCATGCCAGTATTATGGGGGAAGGATTTTTGAAATTTAACATGAGTGGCTCCTTCATAGTACTGTAAAAACTCCGAAGTTTCTAATTGCTAATCACTAGTTGAAAAACATGACCAGTAATTTTAAATCTTAATAATTGTGCTTTCCCCCGACTCCTCTGCTCACAAAATAATCTGTTACAAAAGCTGATACGGTACCCTTAATAGTTATTTTTCATGCACTTTTGTTTTATATATACGTGGCCTTTCACACTTTTAGTGCACACGTGGGTGCTTTTGCTGAAGCAGGCAGCTGTCTTGGAAGTATTGGAAATAACTGAACAGATGCACGACTCTGCCACACATCAGCTCAGTGCAGGGCATCCCTCCTGTGCAGCATAAATCAGGAGACTTCAGGAGGAAATATACAGCACTAGGCTTCTCACTTCCTCATTTATCTCTGCCACATTGTACCCCCTTGGGGGGAGTAATATTTTGATGGGTGAATAAAGTACCATTAACTTTAACATTATCATCAATCATCATGACAAAGGAGGACAAGTAGTCTTTGTACCTGGTCTTGCCACTTGTTTAGTCATCAAACCCTTTGCAAAATGAGTGTAAAACACTATTTTATTAAGGCTATGGTTCCATCATACAGGTTTTTTGACAGCAATTCTTGTTTTAGCTACCGCTGCCTTGCACCCCTAACGTATAGTGGCATCTCCATCCGTTGTTCTGTGCAACTGCACATGCTGCCACCCTGCTCAGGGCACCAACCTGGCTCACCTTTCTAGAGAAAAAACAACAGAAAACATATTTTGGGAAGGGACATAGTGAGAGAGTAGTTTTTCTAACTACTCACTTCCCCGGTCCTGTGGACTACCTGGCTTTGTGAAGAGCTGGCCTGGCATTCACTGAGAGAGGTGGGCTGGGCTGAGGGCAGGCATACCTGTGGGCTGGGAGAAGAGGTGAAATGGTTTTAAACCAGTATTTTCAAAAAGTGGTGAATTGTACTGGGAAACTAAAGCCTAATTTGGTAACCTGTGTAGGTGTCGGTAGGGCTTCAGCACTAAGGGTGTAGTCAGGATCCTTTGTTGACGGTTTTCTTTGTAACCATCCTCGTAGTTTTTATTTGTTGAGACTTCTTGAGGGGAAAAAAAACCCATGATGAGAAGAGGGGTGTGTTGCACAGCAGTAGGGCATAGTAAGGATGTGGGCCAGCACTGTCAGGGGGGTGTGAAGTTCAGGGACTTGCTCCAGGACTGCTGCCCAGCTGAGAACTGAGGCGGCACCACCTAATGTTTATCAGGTGTCTTTTTCAACAGTAGCCTTTCACAATGACATAGTACAAAGAATTCTTCAAGTTACCTTGCTGCTCTTTTTGCTTTCAGAAAGTTACTGTAGATGTGTCCAATTATGGCTGTGCTTTTCAAAGGGATTACTGTACCTCACAGAGGGATAGATTATTCACTGTCTGCCCGCCTTGGGTTTTCATTTTATTTTTTCATTTGAACTATCATCCTGCCTCTTCCTCAAGCATAGCTTTTCTTTTCATGGAAGTGGGGCAAGAGATGAGTGTATTCTACTGCACTGGCGTTTACCAAGTTGCTGCTTAGAGGCAATTTTCTTGCTTGCTCCTTGGGTGAATGTGGTAGGATGACAATCGTTAATCTGTTAGAAAAACAAAAATGCCATGCTTCCCCAGACTTCTTCCTGCGTAGCATTACTTTGTGCTCACTGATGTTCTCAACGTGCACAAACACTTAGGAGCCCATGCAGCAGAAAAAGTTGCCAAAATAATGCCCCTTTATAATACGTTAGGAGTTCAGGTCAGGATTTGGCAACTAATTTCCATGAGGCCCCAGTGAAGAAGTACTGTTTACCTAGCCATGTAATTTGCTTGTGTTGCTCACAAATTTCATTCTCATGCTAAAAAGGCAAGCAAGGAAAGGAATCCTTCTGTGGTAGGTTTGGAAATTGTGTAGACTATTCTAAGAGGACGAATAAGAAGGGATCTGGCCAAAGCAGAAGACAGTAATTAAAGGTAAATAAAGAAGCTAAATAGGATGAATGCAGGCACCTCATTGCCTGACACAGGGGGATGGTCAGTGAAAATCAGAAACTGGAAAACGGAGTAAAGAAATTTATAGCCCTGCAAAGCAGCTGGACTCTAAAACTCCTCGCCACCACCAGACAAGGAGGCCAAACAGCTCGAACTCAGGAAGTCACTAAACCATGGTGGGTAACAGGCACGTCAGATGGTAGTGGGAATACTGGAGCTCACCAAGATGCTAGGGGGAATACAGTCTTCTAGGTTCCAGAGTCTGGGCTAAAGTCTTGCTGCTGTGAATTCATAGGACCCTCCTTTGGAGCAGGTTATGTCCTGTTGGAAGAGCTTTGGGGTCTGCACATGGTAGCTCCTGGTGGAGGCTTCCCAGGACAGAGGACTTCACGGGATCGCTTGTCAGCAAGCAGCAGGGTAAGGGTGAAAAAGCCTGGGACCTGTCATTTCCTTCACCACTGTCTTGGACACAATCAAGGAAAATTAGATCTCCCTTAACTGGGTATGATTCAAGCAAGGAAGTCAAGGAGGACTTGACTGAATCTTCACAGACTTCTGAGTCTGTGTTACCACAATACCTTGGAAATGCTATAGCTGCCATTGCTTGCTTGTGGCTAGGTTTGGGGTTTGTTTTTTGTTTTGTTTCTTTGTTGTTCTTTTGAGGGATACCCAGCTTGGGTGTCTCCGATTAGTCAGGGTGAGTCAGTCACCACATCTCCCTTACCTCCTTTTGCTTTTGAGGGAGAAGGGCTCCTTTATTCAGTGTGAGGTGTTGAGTCTCCTGCAGTTCCTTTCTCTGTGCTGATTGTTGAGGGTGTCTGAGGAAGGGAGACAGCTAGCTGAGAGGCCTCAACCTTACCTTCCCCCTTCCCCTCCACGACTTTCTTTGCTTTTGACACATGTTTTTTCTGAATGATTTCTCTGGAACTTTATCAGCTGAGCTGCATCAGACTTGCCATATCTTACTTTCTCCATGCTTTTTCTTCATCTTCCCTTTTTCCTTCTCTGTCCCTTCTAGCTATGCTAATCCACTAAATTAATATTAACTCCTAAATAACGAGGAGTGAAATCTGTGGAATTGTCTTGTGCTGCTTTCTGTGTCTGGACAGCGTGTTACAACAGCTTTTGAACAGGTTTTGAAATCTCGAGCACTGGGGAGTTGAATAGAGCAACCTGGTTCAAGGGAGTGGTGTTAATCTGCTAAGGATGAGCACAGGTGGTAACCTGATGGCTTTGAGCAGTATTTTCCATCTTGGCTGATAAAGTCTTTAAGAATTTACCCCAGAGAGAGAGGAATGGATCCATGCCACTTCTAAAAAAAAACCAGAGGGGAATTTGCATGCCCAATGTGGATGTTTCAGGCACCTGAATTTCTACGTTGAAGCTCGTTGTTTCTGAATCAGCCTGCAGGAGACCCTGTAGCTGGTTTCTATCTGGCCGTAAAACCCAGCCTTTGAAGCAAATCATGCAGCACAAGATCCATCATGTGCTCTTAACATATGGCACAACAGAGCATTTTGCTGTTGCAAATCAGCCCTGCGATACCCTGCCTCCTCCCTGTATAGCACAGTTTAATACACAGCAGAGAGGAGTTAGCTTCTCAGTAAAGGTTTGGAAGAAAAACATTGGCCTTGCTGGAGGTACATGGGTAGCGATCACAAATGTGCCTGAGCCTGGATATTTCTCTAGTCCTTTCTGCATGTGCACCCAGGGAAAGCTTGGCAAGGGTTTGCCTGCATTGGGATTCCAAACCAGACTCTCAGCCATTGCAAAGGGATGAGCCCAGTCTCTGACTGAGCTGTCGATGATGAATTGAAGCCCTTGAGATACCAGAAGGAGCAGATACAATTGACCTTAACTGACACAGAAATGAAGCCTTATCTTTATCAAAGAAGGGGGTTCAGCTCATCATCATCTGCTGTTACAAACAACAGAAAAGGAGAAAGGCACAGAAACTAGCCCAGGTAAAGTTTGTTGGAAAACGGCAGCTAGGAAATTTATTTTTTTTTTTTAAATGCTGACAAACATTTAAGATGTCTTGTTACTCAGGTGTTTTTTTTTAACTATTCTCCCTTAAAGTATTCTTTCTCAAGGATAGTCTTTGCTCTGTGCTTGTTTGGGTTTTGTGCTTTTTCTGTTCTCTTACCATCCCTTCAGTGTCTCAGCTTCTGCCTTTACTTTCTCTTTACCCTGAAGTGTTTAGGGCTTGGTTCTGCACACAGATGGAGCAGTGGGTTGTTACCTGGGTTAGTGGGATGGCCAGTCAGCACTGGGCACTGCAGGCTGTCCTTTACTCACTGGCAAGAAAAGAAAAACTTCCTTATCTGTCACCAGCATGCTGAGGCCTTACCTCACAAAAATTAGTGGGATTCTCACAAGTTTCCAGGTACAGAAGTTGTCTTTTACTGTATATGCCTCTATCATGCCTAGCAGAACAGGATGTTGAACTTGGAGGTGCTGAGTATAGTCAGAGTAGTAAACACTGAGTGTCACTTTTCAGGCCAGAAACATGTTTGGAACATGCATGTGGACTTCTACATGTTGATAGAAGCTGTTCTTGAGTTTGCAGAGGGCAAGGCATGGAGACCAGCAGGCAAGCCTGGTCTGTGTCGTGTTTCCTCTGCATGTATGTGAAAGAAGCAGCCTTGTAGGAATCGCTGCAACACCAAAGCTGGAATGAAGGTAATTACACATGGTGGTAACTTTAAATTTTTGGGTAGCCTCGTTGCCTTACAGAATCTTCCCACAGGAATAAAATTTGTCTCAGACATAAGGATTTGCAAGAATGTTCTTCTTTTTAATGTGTACAGTGGAAACTGTAGTTTAATTTATTCGTGTAGCTATCCTCCCTGTGGCTCCTGGAGACTGGTGCTCGTTCCTGTGATAGCAGTGGCACAAGCAGTGCTTTCCTGTGTCTCCTTGGATGATTGGCTCACTGGCAAAGGCTCTGTGGGATAATAGGTCACTGTGAAATGAGGACACTTTCTCTGCTCTCATCAGTAAAGGCTGTGCCTGGATGCTTCCAACAGGAAGAGAGGGAAAGCAGAGGATAGAAATGAAACATGAACAAGGCTGTGTTCAAAGACGAAAGTAGCACCATTTCCCTCGATGATTGATTGCTTTTCAGCACATGGACATGCAAGAGCATGTCTCCTATAACCATGGCACTGTGTGCCTTCCAGCACCCTTGATCTGAAGACCTCAGAGAGCAGTGTGAACTCAAGTGAGTTAAATCTGCAGCAATTCTGTGACAGAGATGCAATCACTTTTGTTCTGTAGTCGAAACTGAGGAAGAAGTGTTCAGGTGCTTACCCAAAATTAGTAAATTGTTGTCAGGTAGGAACTGAAGGGGAGCTCTGACTCCCAGTCAAGTATGCAAACAGAAATTAGCCACAATGAAACTATTAAGCTGGGCTCTGCCCTTGCTTATGTAGTTAAACAAATAAAACTGTTTGTTTTTTGGTTTTTTTTCTGAGGCATTGAGCACCCACTAGCTCCCATGGAAACCTGCTGGAGTGGTGGTAGTTCAGCTGTTCTGCAGATGAGACTCTTGAAAAGCAAGAGCTGTCATACAGTAGGCTATGTTAGACCTATTGATCCTTCTTAAAAGAAATGTTGCATTATGCACATTATTACACAGAAGAAACAGCCTCAAGAGGGTAGACTGTTGGGAAGCTTTCTGAGGCCGTTTGGAGTGCACAGAGCAGCACAGGGTCAGAGTTGAACAGAAGAGATAGGAGTTAAGGAAATGACTGGGAAGAAGGTGAGAAAGGCAAATGAGAAGTACTGGAGAATGGTGGCAGAAGAGGACAAATTTGGTCTCAGTCCAGAAGATAGGGGGAAAGTGTGTGCATGATAGCCTGGAAGAAAACCCCAAACAACCCCTACCTTTAAGTACAGGCATGAATTACATAGTGGAAGAAAGGAGAGTATTGGTGAGGCAGTGCAGCCCTGGGGATAGGAGGGCTGTCAGGAGCACAGGACCTTCCGTTGTCTTGTCTCCACTCCCAGCGATGTACCAATGTTGTGCCCTGCCTGTATGCTGTGTGGTGGGGCTGTGACCTTGGCTGAGTCCTCCAGGTACTGCTCTAATAATGTAAGAGCAGTCATTTCCCTAAATCTGCAATCAGCAGATTGAAAAAGGAGGTGAAAGAATAAGAGACAGGCGAGAACTGTGTTAACTTCGGTTGTGTTCTTTGTTCTTACAACCAAACGTTTACCCTGAGGTTTTCCAGAAATGAATCCTCGTCAGCAATGTGTAGCAGATGTAAAAAGAAGACAGAATCATAGTGTTTCATGTTCTATGGGGAAAGTCAGGTGTTAGCTGGCTTCAGGCTGTGTTTTGCCATGATGTGGGAAAGGTTGCATAACTGTCCTCTGTGAAGATTCGTGGAAAACTCTGGCTGTTTGTTTTTTTCCTGTATTTGTTGAAAGAAAAGTAAGTAAAGTTATCTGGGTGAGTGCATGTGTGAGGCAGAAGGGGAACTGAAACCTCTGGTGTTTGTTCCTGCTGGTGTATCAGGGTTAGACTCCTGGGCTGTGATGGGAACCCTGAAGAAACCTCCTTTGAGGACTTCCTATTGGAGAACACACAGCATCATCCTGTCATGGGAAATTTATCACTTGGATGGAAGTCCTGTGTTTCTGTTGTACTTTAAATAGATCCTCTTACTACTTACAGTAGAGCTTTACTACCAGGGAGTCCCTGTGTGGGAGTTATGTAATAGAGAAATCAGCCTCAGGAGAACAATCACAGTGCTGGTGATACAAGAACCCCAGTTTAACATTTTTGCATTGTCTCATGTTTTCCCATATGGCCTTGAATTAAGTCCAGTAGCCTTTCTATGCCTCATGTTGCCAGGAATGAGAAGAAGAAAGTGATACTACTTGACTTGGTGGGGATAGGATGATAAAGATATATTGAAACTGGTGAGATACCCAAAGCGTTTATCTGGGCCAGTAAGTATGTCTGCCCATTCCCAATATGTTTATGTTCTTTTCCTCAAGTAAAGTATGGAGGCTTTTGTAAACCACTCCCCTGAAACCTGTGGAAAATCCCAGCGAGGGACCAGAAAGCTTCTGAGTGGCTCCCCAGCATTCAGTCCTAGCACTGAGTACCCCAAGCTTTTGCTTGCTTTAAGCCTGGGTCTGACAAGTACTGTGATCTACTCAAGTTACTGGAGAGCCAAACAGAACTCCAGTGTAACCTTTCAAGGCACTGAAAAAGAAACCTTTGCCCTCATGAAATTAATTCAGGAGAGAAATTATCTTCCAGTTGACTGCTGCTTTGCACAGCTCTGGTTAAGTAGTTGATCTTCATAAAATATGGACGTATGTGATCTTTGTTAAGTTCTGCTTCTTCTTAAAAAGGACACAACCCCCAGTAGGGTCATCCTTATGGAATGAACCTGGGAGTTCTGGATCAGAAGGAACAAATCTGCATTTCTTGTGATAAATGAATATGTGTGTATTAGCTAGCGGCTTGCAAGTGTCTGTGTTCAGACCTACCCTCTGAAGAAGAACAAGGAGCCACAACATGACAGTTAATTTATATCTTGCACTTGATTGCATTGTAGTTTTTCAAATCTTCATCATCCTGGGTGCCACTACTTTGTGGTGTAGCAGATGCTGACCTAAGCCCTTTGTGCTGGAAGTCAGGAGGCATTTCTGTCTAAGCCAAAGTGTAGCTGCTGTGGTGACAACTCATTCCTTAGCCCTGACACGTGCTCTGACCACATGTAGAGAGTGCGGAGCAAAAGTGTTGGACCTATGAGTGATGATAGGATCTTTTGGGCCCTGAAATGGCAGAGGATGCACTGGAGAATTGCAGTGATTTTCAGTAGAGATTAGAAATGCTCACTGCCTCTTAAGATCAGTTATGGATGAGTATAATGTTCACTGCGTAAAAACCTGGCTGATGGCTGGGCCCAAGAGCTGTGGTGAATGGAGTTAAATCCAGTTGGTGGCTGGTCACAGGTGGTGTTCCCAGGGCTCAGCACTGGTACCAGTTGTGTTTAATATCTGTATCAGTGATCTGGAGGAGGGGATTGAGTGCTCCCTCAGCAAGTCTGCAGATGACTCCAAGCTGAGTGGGAGTGTTGATGTGCTGGAGGGTGGGAAGGCTCCACAGAGGGTTCTGGACAGGCTGGAGCGATGGGCCGAGGCCAACTCTATGAGGTTCAAGAAGGCTGAGTGCTGGGTCCTGCACTTGGGTCACAACAACCTCACACAGCGCTGCAGGCTCAGGGCAGAGTGGCTGGAAAACTGCCTGGTGGAAAAGGGCCTGGGGGTGTTGGTCAACAGCCGGCTGAATGAGAGCTGGCAGTGTGTGTGCTAGTTTGAAAACAAACTAGTGGGAGACACCATCAGAATAACAATTTAATGGGGAAATAAAAAGAGGGGAAAAAATATATATATATAGCCAGATAACACTGGGTTAAACTGACAGAATCAGGATACAACCTGACACCCTGTTAATCAGGGTGGTGGTAGCAGTCTGGTAGAATGATGGCTGCAGTCCCCCTGAAGCGGTGATCCTGTAGAAAAGTCTGCTCTTCCTCAGAAAAATCCAGTGGTGGCTAAGTAACTCCTGTCCTCTGCAAATCCAGTGGAAAAGAGAGCGTCTCCGGTATTCAGAATCTCAGGTTATATCCAGGATGGAATGCTTGGCTTCTCCCTCAGGATGGAGCATCTCACAGTGGATAATGAGTCATGCTGCCTGGCATTGATGGGCCATAACAGAAAGATAGTGGGGGGGGGGGGGGGGGGATTTCAGCAGCTCATGAGGATGGGAATAGAATACACTGCAACCCAGGAATAGAATACACTGCAACCCAGGACAGTGTGCTCAGGTGGCCAAGGAGGCCAATGGCATCCTGGCTTGTGTCAGAAATAGTGCGGCCAGCAGGATGAGGGAAGTGATCCTCCCCTTGTACTCAGCGCTTGGTGAGGCCGCAGCTCCAATACTGGGTTCGGTTTTGGGCCCCTCATGGCAAGAAAGACATTGAGCTGCTGGAGCGTGTCCACAGAAGAGCAACGAAGCTGGTGAAGGGTTTACAGAACAAGTCTTATGAGGAGCAGCTGAGGGAACTGGGGTCATTTAGCCTGGAGAAAAGGAGGCTCAGGGGGAGACATTGCTCTCTACAGCTACCCGAAAGGAGGTTGTGGTGAGGTGGGTGTTGGTCTCTTTTCCCAAGTAACAAGTGATAGAACAAGAGAAAATGGCCTCAAGTTGCACCAGGGCAGGTTTAGATTGGATATTAGGAAAAATTTCTTCACTGAAAGGGTTGTCAAGCACTGGAACAGACTGCCCAGGGAAGTGGTTGAATCACCGTCCCTGGAGGTGTTTGAAAGTTGTGTAGATGTGGTGCTTAGAGACAAGTGGTGGATGGGCAGCACTAGGTTAATGGTTGGACTTGATGATCTTAAAGGTCTTTTCCAACCCACATGATTCTATGATTCTATGGTCTGGGTACCTGGACCTCATAATGACACAGACTGCCTCCCTGTCCCTCACCACGGCTTGGATGTTTGCTCTCTCAGCTTCTGCAGTGTTACCAGAGCTTGGGCAGCCTTTGTGAGGAGATCAGGCAGCTGATGGAGATACTTCAGGAAAGCAGAGCATCTCACAGCTGCAACATCAAGGCATATATAGGAAATCTGGATTTCCTGTGGCTAGGATCTCTGGCTCTGCTGCAGATCTGTTGTGCCACCTCAGGCAGATCTCTTTATCCCCTTGGATATTTCTTTTCTCTCTTGTTTGTTCCTGTCTTACTGCCGGGAGGGGAATGCGTTGTGCCCTCTGTTTGTACAGCACCAGCTTGTTTGAGCAGCTGGGGTCTCCCAGCACATCCATCACACTAATAATGATAGGAAGGAGGGCACCCGTGAGAAATATCTCCTTACCTTTTAGTTATTAAGTTATTAATACATTTTCCTTTCTCTCTCTCTCTCTCTTTTTTTTTTTTCTTTTTTTCCCTTCTTTTTCTGTCTTGCTTGAAGGGGAAAAATAAGTCAGCTATCTTCTACTCCTTCTAAAAGAAATGAGTCTTGACAGGTCTGGAAATGTGTTTCCCGCAGTTACTCCGTGCACACGGGGGCCGTGCTGGCTCATTTATACACCCACATACCACAGCTCCGACATTTCATTAGCTTGGCATATATCTTTCGTTTGCAGTGATAGGCACATGAAAGTACAATAGGAACAAGGCTGGAGGAGAGAAGAGGGGAGGGAAGGGGACGCATCGCTGCCTGAAAATCTCTATCTCAATGTTTTATTCCTTGCATATGCAGGACAATCTTCTTTTATTTTTCTTATTGTTTACTAGTAGTGCTTTCTGTGTACAAGAGCTGACATGGACTCGGATGAATGCAGTGGGGCCTGGATGGCTGCTTGTGCCACTCAAACAAGGTTGATTTGTGACCTTGGCTGGCAGAGGAGCGAAGAAGGGCAAGTAGGGGATTTTCTTATTGGTCAGGAGCAAGAGCATACCCTGGAGAAAGGAGCACGAGCCAAGTACTTGGCCAGCCCTCGCGTCCTCCCCAGCCTTCTGGTCACTTTTCCTTCTGGGTATCTCCTCCAGCAGGAGCTGATGTGTGTTGGGCACCGAGGGCTGTGAAGGTGGGGGCAGTGCTGCTGTCTGATTTACATGCACACAGCAGGGGTTGTCCTTGGCCAAGCGCATCCACGGTGTTTGTGTGAGAATGAAATGCAGTTGAGGCTGGTTAGATCAGCATGAGGCTAATTTTAAATCCCAGGTACACTGCTAGTCTTGTGCTGCTTAGCTCCAGCCATCCTACTCCTTTTCATCTTGCTGCAGCTTCGTCTTTCCCTTTCAGGGTTGTCCCCCTATTGCTCAGTGTCCAGTTCCCAGACAACTGGTTTTTGTTCCTAAGCCCATGTGTGTGCTTACAGCTAGTGTCCTGGAAATGTTTGCCCTTGTCAGATCTGTCCCTCTCACTCAGCCAGCTACAGAGCCTGGCAGATCTAGGCCTCCTGCCAATGCTTTTGCAGTGCTGTGGTCTCTCAAGCAAAAAGCCACTGTTTTCTGTAGGTAGCACAGGCTGACAGATGTTTTGACTTCTGCTTTTGTCCCTGCCTGGCTGTCTTGGAGACAGAAAAGGCACATTGAATCCAGCACAGATGGGAGAGATGTCTGCTGGGATCTACCAAAGGTCACAAGAAAACTGTGGAAGGAAGATATTAGTGCTGCCTTTATCCTGTCCCTACCTCCATCCCCATTTTGAGAAGCTGTAGGGAGGAGCCACTCTTGCTATGTCAGATCTTCGTAATAGAATCTAGCTTTGTTCTCTCCTGACTCTTCTATCTCTTGGAGGCTGTGTCAGCACTCACATTCTTCATGCCTATGTTTAAACAGAACTCTTTGGGTTTCAGGGTTAGTAAGCTGCTCTGAGGAGCTGCCACTGTTCCTGCTTCTCATTGCTTGGGGAATGACTGTCCTCTTGGCTGACACCAGAGCTTGAACTTCAGTGCTTGGTGAGAGCCTCTGGTCTGAGCTAAAAAGACTGTGTCTTGCAGATAATCTTTGTGGGGGAAAAAAAAATCCAAACTAAAAGAGCTGCAATGACCTTGTGTCTCCTGTGAATACAAAGGGGGGACCTACAACACAGTCTGAGGAGCAGGGATTTGGTGTTACTCCAGAATCACCGCCACAGCTCGTGCTGGTTAAACAATTCAAAAGCAGTTTGCAAACCATTCCCTTTGGTTTGCTGAATACAGGTGAGATGTGGGGATTCTTTTCCTGGTGTCATGGATAGGATCTGCTGTGGAGAGCTACTTGTATGCTGTTGTTTTTGACCAAAAAATTACTGACCATAAAATCAGCTTTATGGTGGCGTTTGGGTTTTTTGTTGATTTGTGAGGTTTTTTTGTGGGGGAAGCTTGCACCATAGTAAGAAAATTAATAGTGGTGCTCTGTGTTCAATGCCACGGATTATTTAAGGTGCTAATGCCTATTCAAAGCTGTTGGTTAATTGAACATCGCAGAGTTATAGGCCTGATCTGCCACATGCAAACAGGGTAATAGTTTTTATTTATTTCATGGGATTAAATTCCAAATTTTGGTCATGTTTATTGACTGTCTCAGGGCTCAGGGGTTTTAACATTTGACAGTAAATTCTTAGCATTATGCTGAGAAAAAGAGGGATAGGTAGGATTCTTAAAATACTTCTCTAGTGTGTCCTCATCATCCTTCTGCACTGACAGCATTTGCTTGTTCACCAAATTGTTGCCGTCCTTGCACAAAAAGCTTGTTTTCAGCAAATGTCTAGGCAGTGCTAAATTGTAGCAGGTCCATTGCTCTTCGGTACTGTTTCTTTAAAGTGCTAGACAAGCGGTGCTTAAACCTTTGAATCAAGGGATGGTTTTCAGAAGTGCTTAAATGATTTAAGAGGTGGATCCCTGTGGCTTCTAGTCAGACTTTGTGCTCTTTAATCTTTTTAGGTACTTAAAAGGCCTTCTTTCTTTCCCTTCCCTAAGGGTTTGCTGCATCTGTCTCTTCCAAGTACTAACATGACCCAAGTACGTGTCTCCGTACTGTCCAGCCTCGCAGCAGCCTAGTACAGGAGAAGAGATTGGTGTCTCCATCTTACAGATGGGGAGGTAGGACATGATGGAGATGGAGTGACTTGCCCCTAGCCAGACAGGCTTTTCGGAGCACAGATATCCGAGTCCTACACTAAATCCTTGAGCAGGAGGTTGTTCGGCTCTTTCTAGGAGGTGCTGAACATTTGCTGCCATGCTTTGCTGAGTCAGGGCCTTGGGCTCTTCCTGACATGGTCTATTTGTCCACACATGCAAGTATTTGCCAAAACTGCTGAGGTTTTGCTATAAATGAAAATGTTAGCATCAAAACCTCTCAGGATAGCACTCTGAATTATTCTTTGTGCAGAGAAAAGGAAGGTAAGAAGCAGGCAGGGGAAAAGGCATTTAAATACAGTATTCTGCAGGTATCATTTGTCGTTTCACTCATGATGTCTGGCAGTAGAGGAGCATACAGAGTACAGACTCGCTGACCTTTGGCTCTTTCTCTAGACAGCCCTTCCATTACTGTTGGCTCTGTCATAAGATCATGTTGGGTGAGCTTTGGAGCACCTCTGCGGGGCTCAGGACCTTTGAGAATGGATGGGAATTATAGGGAATTTAAGCAAGCAAAAATGGAGTGAGTTTGAAAAGATTCTTGCTTTGAATTTTTTTAAAGTGCTGCTTCTTTGGGATGCAGTGATGGCCTGTAATTGTTTGGAACGGCTGGAGCTTTGCTGTTAGGAGAGCAGTGGGGTTTCTGGGGAAAATGACCATTTGGAGGTGGGGGAAAGCCCCAGCGCTGGCCTAGGTTTTCTGCCTGCTGTTTTATTTCTGTACAGACTGGCTTCTGCAGCTATTACAGCTTGTGCTGTGAACAGTCTGCCCATGGGAGAAGGACTGGGTGGAGCATAGGAACATTTTTTCAAATGAGAACTTAATTTAAAATGTTTAGAAAAAAAAATATATTTGAGAGTTAATTATTTCTTGGCAGTTTTTAACAATGAATGAGAGTGTTCAGCATTTTGGGTTTTGTATGCTTTTTACCTTTATTTTTTTCTGAGGTTTTGGTTGCTGCTGCTGCTGTTTCTTTCTCTTTGTGTTGATGGGTCCTTGGTTAGCCACGGTGTTTTGTGTTGGCTTGACAATGGTGTGTGTCCCAGGGACCATGTGTTTCAGTTATCTGGTCTGGGCCAATTGGACAGCTGTAGTCCTCTGGCAGGATGCGTTCCCAAAATGAAAAATACGGTTCTAATTTATTTTTGTTTATTTTAAATCCCGTTTGGCAGTCAATACTTTGTACTTACTACATTCAGATTATGGACAGTGGCAAAACTAATTTGCTGGAAGTTTAAAAAAAATGAAGTATGGCTTCTTTTCTTTTTTTTTTTTTTTATGAAAAGGAAAATATTCTTACTCTTTTGAAATCTTTTAGAATACTTTTTGATTGTCTATTTTACATTGCTTTATTTGAGATTATCAAATTTACTCCCCAGACATGTTCAGGGGAGCACTTGAACACCAAGGCTGAGCTCACCGGTTAAGTTTGCAGTGCCTCTGTTAAAACATGTTTAAGAAAGGGCAAAAAACATCACACAAGCAGAGGGATATTCCCAAGGAACTGCTGGCTGTGGAGAGCCCATGTTGGAGCAGAGGAAAGGTGTGTGAAGGAAGGTGCAGCAGAGACGTAATGTTATGTACTGGCCATGTATCTTCAGTGACATGGATAGTGAGATCAGACAGATTTGCAGATGACACCAGGCTGAGTGGTGTGGTGACACACTTGAGAGATGGGATGCCAACCACAAGGACCTGGACAAGCTCAGGAAGTGGGCCCATGTGAACCCTGTGGGGTTCAACAAGGTCAGGTACAAGGTCCTGCACATGAGTCCAGGAATACGGGGTGGGGGATGAAGGGATTGAGAGCAGCCCTGAGGAGAAGGATTTAGGGGTACTGGTGGATGAAAAACTGGACATGAGCTGGCAGTGTGAGCTCACAGCCCAGAAAGCCAACTGTCTCCTGGGCTGCATCCAGAGCAGTGTGGCTGCAGGTTGAGGGGAGGGATTCTGCCCCTCTGCTCTGCTCTCGTGAGACCCCCCTGCAGTGCTGGGTCCAGCGCTGGAGTCCTTCGTACAGGAAAGACATAGACCTGCTTGAGTGGGTCCAGAGGAGGCCATGAAGATGATCAGAGGGCTGGAACCCCTCTCCTGTGAGGACAGGCTGAGAGAGTTGGAGTTGTTCAGCCTGGAGAGGAGAAGGCTCTGGGGAGACCTTATAGTGGCCTTCCAGTACTTGAAAGGGGGCTTATAGGAAAGATGGGGACAGACTTTTGAGTAGGGCATGTAGTGATAGGACAAGGGGTGATGGTTTTAAACTAAAAGAAGGTAGATTCAGACTAGATATAAGGAAGACATTTTTTATAGTGAATGTATTGAAACACTGGTGGAGGTTGCCCAGAGACATGGTAGATGCCCCATGCCTGGAAACATTCAAGGCCAGGTTGGATGGGGCTCTGAACAACCTGATCTAGTTGAAGATGTCCCTGCTCGCTGCAGGGAGGTTGGACTAGATGACCTTTAAAGGTCCCTTCCATCCCAAGCCATTCTGTGATTATTTGACCATAGCCCCCATCCCCCAGTACTGCTTGGGGTGGGAGATGGAGTCTGGAGAAAAGGAGTGAAGTTGAGCTTGGGAGAGGAAAGGTGATGTTTTAATGTCTTTGTTTCTCACTACCTGAATCCATTTTACTTAGCAATAAATTGTAATTTATTTCAAGTCATATCTGTTTTGCCTGCAATGTTAATTGATAAGCAATGTCCCTGTCTTTATTAAGACCTTTATTATTCCTATTCTTACTATTTTCTCCACATCCTGCTGAGGGGAGGAAGTGAGCGAGCCTGGGTGAGCATTTGGCTCTCAGCTAAGGCTAACGCACCACAGTGGGCAAGAGGTTTAATATCAAACTAAGCGGGACTCACACCTGTACACTGCTCTGCACTGCAGCTGTTGCTAAGCTGGTTGTCCAACAACTTGGTTCGTTGTCCAGTGTTCCAAGAGGGTTTTTAATGAAAGCAGCCTGCACCTTTACCCTTCTTCCCCTCATCACAGTTGATACAAAATACTTCTGACAAAGTCTGTATCTGCTGAGCTTACATTATGGTATTCTACCACGTACCTACAAACGTATTTCTTGTAAAGGTTTCTGCTGGATGTAGATGGGAGGCTCAGAGTCTTTTGCCCTTGCCAATAGGAGATAGGAACTTGCTGGCTTAGCTGCAATTAGAAGGGATGCATCTCTCAGCCAGATATTTTGGTAAGATGCCCTCTTTGATGTGAGGGAGGGTAGAAGCTGTCTTTGCATACTCAGAGATAGGAGTTGGGCTCCATACAACATTACTGATCTCAAGAGATCAAATCAAACTAAATCATGAGATTCTTAAAAAAAAAAATAAATTCTTAAAAGACCAAGCAGATTTATCTTGAATTTAATTCTGGTTTGACTTTTATTCCATCTTCATAGGAGGGGGAGGTCAACAATGTGATGCGAGTACACATAAAAATGCATTCACCTTCATAGACTTCCCTGGTGCTGAGACGGTGACTCCTCCATTATTCTTTCTTTACCAATAAAGTAAGTGCCACCCACCTTCCTTATGATCTCGAGTTTTTCCTCTCCTGCCTTTGCACTTTTTCTCCTGTATAGCCCTTTGGTATGTGGAATAAAAAGTTATGCTGGAGGAAAACTGAGAACAGTATGGAAGCTGCAGAACAAGAAATGACAGAGCTTGAATGTGGTGGGTGCTGGTGTGTCTTAAGATGGAGGAAAAGATCTTTGTTAGTCCCTTGTGGAGAAAAAAAATCCTGAAATCAGATAATTGGGGAGTATTTTGCTTCAGGGTCCTACACAGAACTCTGCTCGAATTAGCAGGCCTAAAAAGAATAGAGCTGGAGGAGCTGCTGACTTCACATCAAGGACTCTTGCAATGTCCTGCAAGAGCTAAATGCTGTGATCTATGATTTATTTGTGAGAGCTGGCAATGCTGTTCCGCGATTATAGCAGTCATGGTCTCTGTACTTCCTACCCCGCCTTCCAGCTGTGACCCTGCTGGCAGGAGAAAGTAACCATGTACATGATCCACATCCAAATACAGCGCTTTTTTTTTTTTTTTTTTTTTTTTTTTTGCTGAATTATATTGATTTTGTAAATATGCACTCAATTAGCACAGTCTGCTAATTCTAAAAATATGTTTATTTAGCTGTCTGTGTCCTTGTAGCTAATGCATGCAGTATGACATTGTGCTAGGAGTTGGGTGACCTTTGATTTTGTTTGGAGACTATAAATCAGGACCATTGTAGGCTGGTTCTGTATTTTCTGTATGTTAAGACAGCTCTGTTGTCCTGATAACAATGTACTGGTTTATTTAGCAGGATTTGCTTCTCCTAGTAGACTATCTTTATCATCTTATAAACATAAGCAGGCTTAACAGATTTCTAGGGGGAAGCGTTATGATCACCTAGGCCTCCTGGTTAACTTGGGCTGAAGGGCCCTCGTTCAGCAGTCCCTGTGTCTAGCCCTTAATTCTTCTGCCAGAGTGTGCTGTCACAACCCATTCTGCTTTTCTTGAGGATTTGAAGTGACAGACAAAATGCCGTGTGGTTTATTAATTTGTGACAGTGGTTAATTACTCTTTGTAATAAATTATTCAGCTTCAGTTTGCATTTTACACAGGTTTAGCTTGAATGGTTCTCAATGTGCCCTTTCTACTATTTTAACAGTTCCTTTCCATTACTGAAAATCATATTCCTATATAGGTAATTACGCCTGGTAAATTAAGCTTTCAGTATTAAGGCTCATATACAGGAGAATGTGTTTCATAGGTCTCCAGAAGGACTAACTATCATCAGGGGTTTTTTAAATTATTTTTTTTAAAGAGATTTTAAAATATCTTTTACATTGGAGAACGTGCCTTTTGAATTTCCTTCTAGCAGATTTCTATGCCACTCACCCTCTTGAGATGGTAGACCATGACTACAAGATCCAGGAAGACCTGAATGGCTTAAAACCTCCTTGGCAGCCAAACATTACAGATCTGGGATTTCTGTGACAGAAAAATGAAAATGAAATGAAATTACATCTATTGAAGTAGATAGTTGGTATGAGAAGGGAAGAAAGTAAATCTCTTTGGGCTCCACGTCCTCATTTTCTATGCTATGTAGCTACCTTTGTTCTTTTAAGGACATAAAAGACAAGCAGCTTGTTATATAATGTGGCCTTAATGTGTGTGTATATATATATATATATATATAAATAAAATATTTTGACTGTTAACACTTTATAAACATTGTCTTTCCTAGCGACTAAGCAAATGGTGCTAGTTCCCTTGCTGTCCTCTGTTAGTGGCTGGTGCTCTGTGATCTCACAGAGAGTTTATAGTCTGTTGCAGAAGGAGTATCAAGGCCTTTTGGTTTCACAGAATCACAGAATCATCTAGGTTGGAAAGGACCCTGGAGATCATCTAGTCCAGCTGTTCGCCTAGCACTGACAGTTTCCACCTACAGCATATCCTTAAGCTCTAAATCGACCCTACTCTTGAACCCCTCCAGGGATGGGGACTCCCACCTCCCTGGGCAGCCCATTCCAACGCCCAACAACCCCTTCTGGAAAGAAATGCTTCCTAATATCTAGTCTGAACTTTCCCTGGTGCGACTTGAGGCCATTCCCTCTGCTCCTGTCGCTTTCTACTAAGCTAAAGAGGCTGAAACCCAACTCTCTTCATCTTCCTTTCAGGTACTGTAGAGGGTGATAAGGTCTCCCCTCAGCCTCCTCTTCTCCAGACTAAACAGTCCCAGTTTCCTCAGCCGCTTCTCACAGGACATGTGTTCCAGAGCCTGCACCAGCTCCGTTGCCCTTCTCTGGACATGTTTGAGTAACTCTATGTCCTTTTTGGGGTGAGGGGCCCAAAACTGAACACAGTAACCAAGGTGCCGCCTCACCAGTGCCGAGTACAGGGGCAAGATCCCTTCCCTGTCCCTGCTGGCCACGCCAGTGCTGACACAAGCCAGGATGCCATTGGCCTTCTTGGCCCCCTGGGCACACTGCTGGCTCCTGTTCAGCCGGCTGTCAATCA
>NW_020799102.1:8732872-8767862 GCF_003259725.1 Athene cunicularia | reverse complement strand
GCCTTCTCCTCATCACTTGTTACCAAATTTCCTCCTGCATCTAGCAGAGGATGGAGACTCTCCCTGGATTTTCTATTGCTACTGACATACTTATAGAAACTTTTCTGTTATCCTTGATTGCAGAGGCCAAATTAATTTCCAGATGGGCTTTAGACCTCCTGATTTCCACCCTGCATAGCCTCACAGCCTCTCTGTAATCACTGTGAGGGCTAGCCCCTTCTTCCAAAGGCTGTAAACTCTCCTTTTGTCCCTGAGATGCAGCCAAAGCTCCCTGTTCAGCCAGGGTGGTCTTCTCTGGCTTCGGCTTCTCTTACAGTGCCTGGGGACCGCCTGCTCCTGAGCCATTAACGCTGCCTTCTTGAAGAGCTCCCAGCCTTCCTGGGCCCCTGTACCCTTCAGGACCATCTCCCAGGGGATCCTTTCAAGCAGGTGCCTAAACAAGACAAAGTCAGCCCTTCTGAAGTCCAGGATGTCAGTGCTGCTTAGCCCTCTCCTGGCCTCTCTAAGAATAGAGAACTCTATTATTTCATGATCGCTGTAACCATCAACTGGCACACTCCAGTCATGGCAGACATCCCACGATGTTTCTGTAGTAGCAACAACATCGTAATTTTCCTGTTTCATCACGGCTACAAGCTCCTCCTGTTTGTTACCCATGCTGTGTGCATTGGTATACATGCACTTCAGATGGGCCGATGTTTTTCCCCTTTCCCCCTTCAAATCTAGTTCAAAGCTCTGTCAATGAGCCCAGCTAACTCCTGCCTCAAAATCCCCTTCCCTCTCTGGGACAGGTGCATCCCGTCTAATGGGAAGGTTTAATGCCTTCACTCTCCTTTTATAACAAAACCCAAACAAGTGGAGATATGCGCGTATTGTGTCAAACTACTCCAAAAGAGGCTGGTCAAAGATGTAGGTGGCCTTAGCATTGTGTACCTAGGGAACAGAAACTGCCATGTTGAGGCTAGTGTAAAGCTGGTACAATACAGCTGGGGGCATGTTTGGAGGGGAATAGAGGGTCCCTGGTGCTGCAGGCAGTGTTCCCTCATTCAAGGCTCTTCCCAAACCTGGGTGTTGTGATCCCCTCTAAACAGCACCTCCCTGACTCAGACTCTTGAGGAGCTGCTTGGGTGTCACAGGCTTGGCTGTGCCCATGTCTGGCAGCATCGTATGCCTGGGGGTTCCTTAGTTGTTAGTGGTTTGGTGGATGCTGAACTCTGACCACAGCACCTGAAGTGAGCAGACAGCTGTAAGCATCTTAAGCATGTAAAAATTCACTTGCCAAGTATTGCAGGTGCTTTTGTAAGCCCTGAACACCTTGCATTCATGTTCTTTCTGTGAATACTGAGGATTAAAAAAAAACCCCAAACCCTAAGATTTGGAACTGAATAAAAGAGAGAAGGAACATAGTTGTTCGGATAACCAGGTGTACTCAGGAAACTTGTTTACTGGTGTTAATTTTGCCTGTAACCATGTTTGTGCTATTGGCAAAGTGACAGTCCTATCACAGGAAACCATTCCTACTGAATTCTCACCTGGGGCAGGAGCCTGGAGTTACCAGGTGTATGACAGCAGGAACGGCAGTAGACTTTAAATGATGTTTTCAGAAACAGCATTTAAAATGGTTAGGTGTTCCTGCACTCTTCTGGAGTAGCTGCTGGGCTTTGGAATGCTGCAGAAGTTGACATGTTATAAATAACACTGTGGTCATTTGTGTGTTTGTGGTTCTTTAATTTGTTTGGAATTTTAAAATTCTTTAATACTTTCAATGCAAGTTGTTGAGTTGCACTGAAATTAGATGTTCTAATATATATTAAAATAGTTTTGGGAAGGAAGCCTGAAGTCACTCAGTGGATGTAGATATTTTGCTGTAGCCTGAGTGTTGAATCCCATCACAGGTAGGGCTCAGTTCATCAAAATGAAATTCATCTCGTCTGCTTCTAGCTGTCTAAACTTAAAGCATCTGGGCCAGAAAGTGCTTCAGTCCAGCCTATTTTAGGGCGGGTAAGTCATGCTCAGATGATGTTTGTCTCCACTGGCTGCAGGGTCCATAGAGAACTAGTCTGGGTGCTGAGTTCAGGCCTGGGGCAGCCCCTCGGCCCGGGAGAGCTCTCAGGCTCCTGGTGTCATTTCAGACGGCATTTCTGTGCTCTTGGTGTTGATACAATTTCTGCTCAGAACAGCACTGGGGTACCCTCTTCTTTTCCCCCAAGCAGGCACGTTTTCCTGGAATGAGGCCTCCAGCCCTTACCAGATGTCCCCTTCCCGCTCCAGCTGTGTCAGAGAGGATATCACTACCCGTCGCTGCTTCTCAGGGCTGGTGATGATCCCACAGGGATGGGACAGCAGGGAAGTCTGCGGGAAGCTGAATCTGTTTATTGTAAATAATTTGCAGCTTTTGATCTGATCTGTCCTGATGGATTTTACCCAAAGCAGACCCAGCAGCGCTTGCACGAATGCTTCTACCAGCAGAGATAAGGAAGCAACCACTGAACAGTCACTCCAGCATCTCTACAGTGTGTAAAGGGAGTGTCTTTCTGCAGTCTGAACGGAGGAGATGGGGAGTCTCAGCCTGTTTTCCATCCAATGGACTGTGCTGTTCTCTAGCTCGTGTCTCATCTTAAGCCTCCAGTGATGTTAAAACATTGTTGTCTCTCAGCTGTGGATGCCTGATGGAGTGTTGACCTGTCTGGTTCTGCCAAGCTGAGTAAGATGAACCCTCAGGGAATGTGGTGTGCTTTGGGGGCAGGTGCAGGTGGTACCAAGGGGAGCTTCAGACAGGCCAGCACTGAGGGGACTGCCTCTCTCAGATGTAGTGAGCACATACAGATAACAAAAAATTGGTTGTGCCGGGGGAATTTGTGAGAATAAACTACAAGTTTACTGTGAATGGTAGCAGATGATTTCTGTGCTTGCACGTATTCCTGCAGATTCATTGTGTTTTCTCAGGCTTTACAGTCACAGATGTGGTAAGGCTATAAACTCTCTAATCTCTCTCCTTCTTAATTCGGAATTTGGACTCTTCTCTGCTCCATTAAATCCACATTTAACTTTATTTTGAAGAGTTTTAGTCATAGGAACAGTGTTGGGGACAGAAATGGTACATTTAGTTCAGCTGAATGGATATGGTGTTAGATTGACAGTCACTGTCAGTGTGTAATTGCAGATTAATGGGATGTAGTATGTCATTATGGCAGCTCAATAGCACAAGTTTCGGAGCTGCGCACAAGTCCAGGCTTTCATTTCTTGTTAGAGGTGGCTACTCTGACCTGCCTTGCACAATTTTCTCCCTGATCTCTTGTGGCAGAGAATAAGGATGTTTACAGCTCAGGTACTTAATGACCCCAGGAATATGATGCAAGACCAACAGTGTAACTTAAAGGGTATGAGGAGATGGGGAAGAACTGATACAATATGGGAATGACAGAATCCAACAATATGCTGTAATGAATGAGATATGTATGAGCTTAATGTTGTCAAATGAAGAGACTCCTGCACAACATCTGCCAGCAGATGTGAAAGAGTTATTTGTGTCCAAAATGAACAGTTTCTGAGCTTTACTAGCCAGACCATGAAGTCAAGGGAGGGACCACATTCATGGACTGGAAAATGAGGGTATTCCATGAATGGGTTATTGAAGTAACTTTCCCAGTTAGTGCCAAGCTGAGCCTCTGTCAGCCAGTACTTTAATACTTCATGTCTTTCAGGAGATGCCTTGTGCCGAGCTGGTTGATTTGGAGGTGTTCTCACTGAGGACCACCTTGAGATATTTACCTACCTAAAAAGTACTTTTCACCATAGCGGACAGAAATAATGCTGTTTGGGAATTGAATACACTGCAGTTTGCCCCGAAGGCGGGAGCTGAGTAAGGAACCAAAGAGGTGTTAGAGAGGGCTTCATCACTTTGAGATGTAATAGATCTCCTTCAATTTGTCTTTTAACACAGCCCGCCAGTGTTGCTGTGCAGGTTCCAGGTACCTCCTCAAGAGCTACTTGTTTTTGGACTCCACAACTGACAGTCCTGCCTGTGCAGACAGTGCAGTGTGGACTGCCATAAGACAGCGTGGAGTTTTTCCTTTGATGGGGTAGGGAAAAGGTTCCTGTGTGGGAGTGGAAAGAGGAGGTATTTATCCCTCCCTGTCTGACTGGAGTCAGATGGAGCAAATGCTAACCATCCCAGAATGTAAGAGATGGCTTGGAAACCTCTGTGGCAAGCACAGAACTGCTTCCTCCTTGACAAATTTCAAGGCAGCAGTTGTAGTACTGGTTAAAGGACACTGAGAAGAAGAAAGAGCCCCCAGGTGGGGAATTTCAGATGGATGTGACAGATCCTCTGGGAAATTTTCCTCATGCTATAAAAAGTATGGCATCCACCATGTTTGCTTGTGATGCACCATTTGTTTATTCTTCTGACACTAGCATAAGTATTTTACTGTCTGGTTTGTTCTCTTCCACTGTAAAACTGGAAACCAGCAGTGCTTTGTGAGTCTTTACTCAGAGGATACTGAGTCTGTTGCTGAAGCTGCTGACCCAGAGGGGCCAGAGGCTCTTCTAGGCAGAAGCAGCATGTCTCTCAGTAATCGGATGTCGTGTGACTTTGACTGTGCTTCTGTGTGAGGGTGTTAGGGACTTGTGAAGAGCTCCATTGCTCCTGTGCAAAGAACAAATACACTAGCGCCATGCCCAAAGCTCCACGTCAAGAGTAGCAGCCTAGGGAGAGCATCACTGGAGCTGCTATTGCTTCCTGTTCCCCATAAGCCGGTGAGGATGCAGCAGCAAGGTGTGGGGAGTGGGGTAAGCTGGCTCTCCCTCCTCTCCTGGTTGGGCTGCATGGCTGAGTCACATCCGGGGGAAAAAAGGATCCTGAGCAACCCATCAGGGCTGGATGTAATGCCACCCAGCTGGGAGCAGAGCAGGGGTGCGGACAGCGGTTCCTCCAGGGAGCAGGGGTGTTCCTGCACACCGGGCTGTGCTGGGAGGGAGGTGACTGTCCACAGCCACCTGCCAGAGGTCACCGCTCCCCCGTCTGTGTGTGAATGTTCCCATGTCTGCTCCAGGCACAGTCAGGTTGCCTAGGTCAGATCAGCAATTTGTGTTGTTTTATACTAGTGCTGATAATTTATTTTTCCTAAATGTAAGTAAGCAATTTTGACAAAAACAGCTTTGCAGGCAGCACTGTGGGTGATAGCATCTGGTGAGTAGCTGGAAGGTTCTTGTAAAGGTACGTGGGGATCTAGGAAAGAAGTCTGTGATAGCCTCTGCTTTGTAACTCTCTGCCCTTTGCTCAGGGCTTGTTTGGCAGCAATGGGTGTACTAAATATTTGTGCATTTAGTTTTCAGAAAAAAAAGTAAATTAGACATAATAAATATATCTGTATAGTACCACGGAACCACCAGACTACTTCAAAAGAATGGTAAGATCCTAACAATGCCTTTGTTTAAAAGGACCGAGACACTAATTCACCCCTAGAACTGAGGAAAGTATTTATCATTAGTACCATGCTGCCAGATTTAGTAGTATGAAAATAACACAAACAGTCATCTGTAATGCAAATGTTGGTGTCTGATTAATAGAGAAAATAACATGAGCAATTAATCCACAAGGGAACAGATCATTATAAATGTAAATTAGATCATCAAAGGATAAGCCACACAGAAATAAAACTACCCCAAAATCTGATTAATTATTGAAATTCCAGTAAAAAAGGCATCTCTAACAATAGAGTCCTTGGAAGACATGTCATGTGATTCATCAACATTCTGGACAGGGTTATTTTACAATCCCCAAATTGATTAGCTTCATTATAAGTATAATGGGGACATCTATTCCACCCAAGATAGCATGCTGGTTTAGGGACAGAGCACAGCCTTAGCACTAAACTGACTCAGCTCTGATTTATGCACACCCAGTTTTTGCTATGGTATGTAGTTTGCTTGGGTGAATCAGGAGATACTCACTTGCATTTTTTCGGGGACAAATGTATCTTTTACATTAATACATATATGTAAAACACATACTGCTATGATCTTAACCACCCCAAGATACAGTGTTGGAAAAAAGCTTGTATTTTCTCCTGGTCTGGTTATAGAGTTTGTCAAAGCTTAGTTTCTCATCTTGCCTCCCAGAAAACATTTCAGGTGACCTTGAGCAGATCACTTTATCTCCGTGCTTTGTTCTCCACCTTGGTTTTTGAATGCTTCAGCTTAATGATGTAGAACATGAAATTATTTAAAAGGTCTTAATTTCAAGTAATGCTAGGAATCTACCCTTGTAAAGTCCTGGTCACTTTTTAAAAGCCCAATTAAAGATGTTATTCTTTTCTAACAAAATAAGGGCTTACTGCTCTTCAAGTGCTGTTAAATACTCGAGTGACTTCATACTTTGAAGATACACACTATTTTAGCACTGTTTGTAACATTAAAGGCCAGGATCATAATCTGCATCTTTCCTGAGGTTTAGTTTTACATTGTGCTATTATTAGAGACCTACTTAGGAACTTGGCACTTTTCCTGCTTTCTATGAAAACTAGACCCAGTGTGCTTTACTGCAGTAGTTTTAAGTGCTTTTTGTATGGAATCATGGTGGTGTGCTGAACACGCTGCAGAACTGGCCTTATGCAACACCTTGCTCTTTATGCAAGGCCAGTTGGAGTCTGAGATCTGTTGCTGGAATTTGAAAGAGTGTCAGAGTGGGGAAAAAATATGAGAGGCATTTCTGAAGCTGGGACTGGCAAGAAGGCCTAAGGATAGTCAGGGAATTGCTTATAATGAGGGTCCAGAAAAAGCTGACAACAAACTTTTGTGTACAGGACAGGTTGACAAGAGCATTGAAACAGACAGAATCCAAACAACTGTCACTTGCTGGTTTGTTCTTTCTTTGACAAAATAGATTTTCTAAGTACTATTTTGTGAATAAATATTATCCAGGAAATGCCATATCTGTCCTTATTTTCTCTTCTTAATAGAAACAAGTTGCATAACCCCCAGTCTAGGTTAGCCTCTGGGTTAGAAAGTGTCTCAGAACAAGTCCTGCGTACTGCTCTACATAGATTTATATACTGCTTCATCTGCCCACATTTTTGTATTACCTTACAAATAGGACACCTATCAGAGTCCCAAGTTCTGGTTATGTTAGGAAGTTGCATGGTTATCTCTTGAGCTTCACTTTTCTTTTGCATTGGCACCTTACTTTTCAATTCAGTTTTGCTATAGTTTTTTCCCTGCTTTGAAGGGACAGTGAGGTTGAAATCTCTGTGAAAGATGGGTCTGCTCAGAGCCTCTTGGCTATTAACAAACACTGCGTGTTGGATGGTTCCATACAGCAATCAGCACCTCAACCATGCCTTGAAGTTGTTCTCCAAAAAGTTTGCCTTCACAACAAGCCACAGTCAGTACTACATTTTATTGCTCCTGAATATTATTTTCAACCTTGGCAGACTTACCTTTTGTAAATAGCAGTGGAGTGCTTATGCTTGTGGTGCAAATTTCTGTAGCTGAGAAGGCCACCTGATGGTAAATGTTTCTGCTTCTTCATTCAGTCAAATGGCTTTGAGGCATTTCTTACAGGAATTTAGTGGGAATATTGTATTAGATACCTTTGTGCTTTTGAGGCTCCAACAGCTAGATTTAAATGCTGTAGAACATATACAGAAAACCCAGGAAATGAGAAACAAATACTTGTCGCGAAAAAACACTTTTGCATCTTTATACTGTCATTATCTCTTAAAAACCAACCCTTCTGGCCTGATTCCTGTGTACAGCACTCCTGTATAGGAAAAAACTTGGCTTTGACTAACCTTCCATTTTGTGCTCCTGAGCCTCTGGTGTGGTACTGGTGAGTCACTTCTGTTACTGTAGACATCCAAATTTAAATAGCAACCTTTTTAGCCTGTAATGGAGAGTGTCCCACTTAGTTGTCTTCAGCCTGAGGAAGGATGAGTGCAGTGCCTTATCCTAAAGACCTGGAAACATAAACAGAAATGGTAGAATATGTATTTTCTCTAGTTCCCTTAGGGCTGTAGAGAGAGTCCTGGAGGGAGAAAGGCAGCTGAGGAGAAATGAATGCTGGTAAATGGTATTAAAAACTAGCAGACAGGACGAGATATATGAACGCAAGATACATAGGGCTGTTAAGTGAGGGAGCAGACTGTGAACCCAATTTATGCCAGTGGCACGAGGAATGAAATGAGGAAGGTGGCACTCAGTAGGTTCCCTTGGCTCTTCATAAATTTCAAAGTGGCTGCCTTTCCTTTTTTAGTATCCTGTAAAATGCAACCCTGGGACTGTCAGAAAATGCACTGGTGAAGGTGATAGGAAATAAGAGAAGAAATTTCCTCATTCTGGCCTTCATTTCCGAGATCTTCAGTGATTTGTTAGTCAATTAACTGGAGGTCAGATATATCTGTGGCTTGTTAAAGTGTTACGCGGCAGTAGTGTATGTTATTCGACTTATCTTGTCTGCATCTTTAGAACCACACTTGGTGTGACAATATTTTGGGTTCACAATGATGAAGAAAAGGGTTTTAATTTTTCAGCACCCTCTGCACAGAATAACATGCTTTCTACATTTCTGTATTTTTAGTAGGAATGTAACAAGTTGCTGTTTAAAACAGACACTTGGAGACCAGCTAGTTCCTAGAAATCACTTTAAGGGGAAGGGGAGAAAAGAAAGGAGAGGCAGCCTTTTGGCGTTCCTACTGAGATTTAGTTGGCTTAAGTCTGGAGGGCCAGTGACTGGTGCTTCAGACGTTCCTCATCAGGATCCTCGTTGTCTCCCCCTCTCTAATGCTTACTCAGTCTGGGGACTCCCCCAATGCCATCACACCATGCCTTGGACCCTTGGGGGCTGAGACTTTTTTAGCTTTGTGCTCAGCACATGTGCAATGCAATGTCCTCCCAGAAAGTGCTCATGAGTGCACACCCGTGAGGTGTGAGTAGCAGCTTTGCAAAGCAAGTAGTATGGATTGTGTTTTTAAACTTTGGCAGTCCCTTCCCCCTTTGTCCACAGCTGACATGCAGCCCTCTAAAAACTGTGGCCTGGGTTCATTTGTCATTGATTTCTTGTCACCCAGGAGGCCTGTTGCAGCTCTGTACGTTGTATGCTGTGATCCGTCCCTGTAGGAGCGTGGTGGGAGCATCAGCAGCACGTGTGGATTTGTTCTGCTTGTAAATGGGCGAAGATTGTGTCTTGTGATCTGGTTATAAATTCTCTGCAGGTCAGCAGAGTAGTTTGATAAACATCTTGCCCTTTCCATGGGGATCTCTGCATGGCCAGTAGCTTGTTTGAAGTATATATATTTTTGACCAGTTCTCCATGATCCTTAAGAGTAGCTGCTCTGTTTCCTGTCAATCTGAACTCCAGCCAGATAAGGTCTCAGCTTTTCATTGTCCTCTCTTTCTCTCATACAAAGGTGGCTATTTTTCAAGAGAGTGTTTTTAAACGCTGTCTGCCTACACAAACCACCCAGGCTCAGTTATCTACACAGGGTAGGAAAAATCTCTTTTTAAAGGCATTAATGGAAGTAATTCCCTAGCAAAATTCATTAATTTCAGTGAACTGTCCTCAGTGTCTGTATAGATAAGACGTCATTACGCTCAGGATTGCTCAGTAAGTGAATCCCAGGCCAACATTAACTAACATTGCCCTGTTACTGACCTGCTGGATTGGTTACGGACGGATTCCCAATGCTTCTGGGTCTTCCATGCCGACTGGAGACCTCCCATTCCCCAGGCGCTCTCTGTTTCTGCCTGTCCTGAGGCAGTGAACTCTGCCAGCCTTGCTGTAGCCTTCAGTGGTATATGGGCCTTGACGTACCTCTGTACTCCTCCCTGCCCCCTGAAATTAAGCGGTTTTGTAGCCCCTCTTCATGGGAAACAGTGCGACAGTTTCTGTGTCTCTGGCTCTCGTATCTGTACTCCGGAGGCTCTCCACACCTCCAGGTCTGGGGCTTGGGCTTCCTCCCGGGCTGGCAGTGCACCAGTCTCAACTCCCCATCTAGTCACAGGCAGTGGCACCTCAAGCAGAGCTCTCTGTGTTTGTTAGGGAAAGGGCCCAATTCCTCCTTGGTGGTGCCTGGTGGGTGACCTGTGCCACCTGATTGTCCTCAGCTGGTCCGGAGAAGCTCAGCGGGAGTGTGTGCATACAGGTGAGAGAACACCCTGCTGTGGGAGCAGGGAGCTGCTTCTCTAGGAGGGGTCACTTGCTGTTGGCCTGATGATTTAGTGAGAAAGGCAGAAATCTAGGAGTCGAGGACCAGAGTCGCTCTGCAGTACAAGCTCGAATGAATCACTTAGGTCCATACGGATGCTATGGAGCTGTAGGTGAGTGTCTGAAGTGCTTAGGTTCAAAACTTAGCTTAAGAGAGACACTTAGGCTAGACTTCTTCCTCCAGTCTTTTGTGTTTGCCATCTAGTTGTGTGCTTGTTAGAGAAAGTGCTGTCTCTGAGTGTGTGTGTGTGTGTGAGGGTAGTCAGCTCTCACTGTAGTAGTCACAGTTTTAATGATGGTGGGGAAAGTGGGAAATATTTTATTGATTTCTAAAACAGTTAAGCTCATTTAATGTAAGGGCAGCCGTTTCAAAGCTGTGTGTGTCAGCCCTCTCAGTTTCACTCCGCTGGCGTCACAGCTTTCTGAAAACGAAAGCCGTGTGCTGTCTAGGGAGTTTTCTGCTGAACTTTTAATAGGTTTGTGAGGAGGTGCTGTGCAGTTCAGCAGGTAATTGGCCTGTGTGTAACCCAAAATGCTTCTGCAGGACTATGTAGGTGAACAGCAGAGTGTACTAATTAAATAATTGCTTCCATTAAGCTGAACATAATTAATGCAACTTAGATAATAGAGAAAGGTAAGTTGGTAATTTAACTGTTTTGGGTTTGGAGCAGAATTTTCAGTGATTTACTTTGTGGCAAAGAAAGCATTGGGGAATACTGCTACAGAACAACTTGAATGAAAAGGGATCACCTTGCAGTATGTGTGGCTGCATATTAGACGTGTGCTGAAAGCTGTTTATACTTCTGCGAGGTTGTGTGGCAGGTTATAGTTAGAGCTGGGAGGGAGGATGGGTTTTTTTTTGTCTCAAGAAGCATTTAAGTCTTCAAAAACTTGAATGTACTTACAAGGTTGTGTCATTGCCCGAAGTGCCCCAGCAGTTTGCAGTCTCTCCCCTACTCCCTTAAAGAGTTTTAACTGCCTGGTGTCAAGGCCAGCTCTAATTCAGGGCAGGTCCAGGGCCAGGTTCCGTGGTGCTTGGCTCTAAGCCTGAGCATGGGCTGCTTCGCAAGGAGAGAGGAGCCCAGGGCAACTGCAAGGCAGGCAGGGCAGCGCCCGCACTGCCAACCTGGCGAGTCCCACTGCGCCTGAACAAGAGGAGCAGGCAGGTTCGGTGCTGGTAACCGGGGCTGGCCAAGAGGGCAGTGATCCAATGGAAGGACATGAGGCAGGCCCGAGATCAAACTGTCAGTCAGGATCAGCAAGGTAGAGGGCCAGGCACAAGCTTGTGTGAACTCGGGCAAGGCCCAAGGGCTTGAGCTTAAGTGCAGCTCCATTGCAAAGGGGTGAGAGCCCTGCTGGTGGTATCCCGCAGAACTTTCTCATGCTTAGCTGTTTCACAGCAGTCTAGTCTCAGCTTATGGTTACATTGATCTAGGGCTGGGCTTGAGCACCAGCAGCCAGACCCCTCAGGAGAATGGGGAGAGGTTGCAGAGCCTCTTCTGCACCCAGGTTAAATAAAAAACCTTAAAATTTTCACATACAGAAGGAGACCTGAAGCCTTTTCACCGAATGTTGCTGGTGGCAGGCTGGTCAGGGCACTCTCTGGGACTGGAATAACCACATTCAAGACTCTGCTTGTTCTCCTCACAGATCTCAGCTTGCATCTGTCTTCTAGTCCCAAAATTACTATCTTGCTATTCCCGAGATTAATATTTCACCAGGCCTTTGATGGTACTTGGCAGGGATTGTGGTTTCCTATTCCTTTTTTCACACCTGAAATTCCAGCCTGGAGCGTGAAAAACTTCATGAAAGCTGGGCAAATGACAAAGCCCTCTTTATTTTAATTTATCTCAGTGTTTGTGAGTGTTATGTATCATAGGAAAGAACACGTTCATCTCTGGCATGGTATTGTAATGCCAGTGAAAAATGGGCATTCAACCATAGCTTGATATTTTCTTGTTTTAAATGCTTGTATCTAGTCCCAGAGAAAAGAAAGCCCGACTGAAGCAGGCATAGCTGGAGTGGCTGGGTCAGGATGAAATCTTTATCACCAGTCTTGCTGAGCCGAGGCCAGCCAGAGGGGTTTCCCCCAGGCACAAGCAGAAAGCATCACAACTCCTTCATTTCACAGTGCCTTGTGTCAGAGAAATTCCCTGAAAACTCCTGTTGCCAGCAGCGGTGCTCGGTATTGTGGAACTGATGCTCAGTGAATTCCTGGTAATTTGGTCCTTGCTGCTGCCGCAGTTGGGGATGAATCTCAATAGTTCAGCTGTCAGTGGAAGCTGGAGAGGAGGGCAAGTGTGGTCCTACACTAATTTCCTCCTTGTTCTCACCTGTGTGTCTGTCCCTGCTCTCAGAGGTCTGAAGCCATGTGCTGGAGTGTAGGATTTACCTGGCTTGTCTTGTTATTTTAAATGTCTTCTAAGCATCAGCTAAGATCAAAAAACCTCAAGTGTTCTTTAGATAAATGGCTTGCTCTTTGTAAGCAAAAGCGAAAGATTGAATTGTCTTGACATTTTATAATCTTTCTGTTTTCGCATGTTGAAGCTTAAATGTATTGCAAAAGGCCCCTGTCATTTTTCTAAAGTCTTGCGGGTCTCTGTGGACTCGAGTAATATCCTCACTTCCTTGCAGTCTCATTTCTGTATCTGGTCCTGCGACCTTCAGGAGCCTGGTCTGCAAGGTTTTGTTTTCCTGAGGACCATGCTGGCTTCTGGACAGTTTAGGCATATCTATTATTAAATTTTATCTGATGGGGGAATATGAAAAGATCAAATATGGGTTTATTCTCTGGAATACTTCAGCCACATGAGTTACATGAGGGTGGAGCTGGGTGACTTCTTGTTAATCAATACGGTCATATTCTCCATGGTACTGCATCTCTGCTTGAGCTGCTGGAGTTTATTATTTGTGTAAAATGAGTTTTCCAGCCTCATCTCTAATCTTATTTACTCGTGATACAAATAATTTCTATGCCAAGCTAATATGCAGGGCAAGGGCAAACATATTTAGATGGCTGTTGGATCTGAGAGTCTGTAAAGCTCATCTTTCCTGCCTTTTCTTAGCAAATAGTAGACTGCGGCATTCTGGTACCATGCAGCCCATCAGGAGTAGATGTATTTCTGTCAAGTAAAAGAAAGAAAATTCAGTCCCTTTTTCTGTTGTGGTGCTCCAGGAGATGCAGAGGAGAGAAATGTGATCCCTGAGGATCTCTGCAGACAGTAAGAAGAGAATATATAGAGAAGGCGAAAATCGGCTACAGGATGCCATACATTGGGGAATTCCACATTCATTTGACTTTTGATACCTCCGGCTTTAGCTGTCTTTTGGTAGTAGGCACTGAAGGTGATGCTGTCTTCAGGCAGCAGACAGCACCGTGCAGGCTCTTCCAAGAACACAGGATGGGTGTGTGGTCAAGTTCTTATACTAAAATTACTTTTTTGATAGTCACTTTTCCACAGAAAAGACAGATGTAATGATTCTTTATTGGTGGTAGAAGCATTTTGTCAATTGTTCCCTCCTTGAAATAAAAACAATCCAATTAATAATGCTGAAAGGCAACATTTCACAAAAGACTGGAAAATGTACCCATTTTGAATCCTGGTGAAAAATAGAGCCTTCAATGTGCCAGTATTTTTGTTTTTAAATTGTTTTCTGACAAGCCTTCTCTTTGTAAGGAGTCTCACACATCAGGGGAGATGAGGAGGTACTGACTATTTCTGTCGTGTTAGATGTTCTCTGTGTGTGAAAGACCGGTGGTGGGGGTGCTTAATCCTTCTTGCTTAAAAACACACTCCCAGGTGGGAGCTACCTGCAAAATGGTGCTAGCTAGAGCTTCTCTCCAGCTGCCAGAGCAAGGACTGTGGCTCACATTTCTGGTGTTCACATATTTAATAATCGAGGTTTGCAGTGTCCCCCACTACCTTCAGCTACCTGGCTGTCCCCATCAGCTGGCTCAGATCTGCTCTCAATCCTGAATTTTGGCCAAGGCTGAACCTTGCCAGGGCAGGGAGACTTTAAGCTAGAAATGTCTTCCCTCCCAGGAGACAGTGTGCCCTGTTTGTTGCTTTTAGGGCATGATGGAAATATCATTCTTTTAATCTGATCTGTTTAACCTTGGCCATACTGCCACTGCCCTTCAGATTTCTGGTTTTCATTTGCAATACTTCTTTCTTCTCCCTGGAAACTGAGCCTGCTTCATCAGTTGGAGTGGTTGCTGAAGAGCAATGAATTCTGCCTTTGTACCAGGCTTTTAAAGAAATTATTTATGATTCTAAGGTGATTAGATGTGTTTCAGTGTCAGCACTGGATATGCATTTTTAAGAATGCTGTTGAGACTCATACAAAAAAAATCAGCTAAGCATGTTCCTAGGATTTTTTTTTTTATGGTATTAAGGGAAGTATCAAGTGCAGTAGTATTAAATAAAACCTTTCAATTAATTTATCAAAACGTTTTCAGCACTTCTTCCTTCCAGGACAGGCAGAATTTAAACACCAAGCAGAGGAAAGGGACAGAAACATTTTTTGACCTTACATCATATATGTCTCTTGCTTTAACTGGGACTAGTTAGGCTGAATACATAATCATAAGCTCAGAGGCTTAATTTTTGTTGAAGGGAACTTCTGTAGCAGGAGTTTGAAAAGTCACAGTCTGATTGATGTTGAGTAAGCCTGAAGTTGCATAGGCTTTGAGCTTGTTATCTGCAATAATGTGAGTTAACCTCAGTGAACAATCAACAGCCATAGTAATGTGCTAACAGAGCATCCAGATTTAAAGAAATGTAGATGACGACAACAAAGAGATCTTGGGTTTTTTACCCTTTGGAAATTAAATGAAAAAGTTTAAAGAATAACTTTGTGTTTAATATTTTGATGGGGCCAGTATGGTTTTAAAAATTTTTAACAAAATGGATGCTGACATTTCTTATTAGTCTGGTTTTCTGGCAGACATGAGAAAATAAGTTCATAAAACAAAAAGATTAAAAACCGTGAAAAGGGAAGAAGCCATTTTAGTAATGCTGCCTATAGATATGTTTCATTAGGCGGGCAGTAGAGCTGCTCCTCTGCTTCAGGCGAAAGTCCAGAATTTATTTCTGGGCTATGTGCCTGGTCAGTTGTATCTTTACATGTAGATCTCTGTGCTAAAATGCAAAAGGATTTACAGCAGAGGAGTTAAAGTTGTGGTGGTCTCTAAGAATATGTTAAGCGAATTCTGTCTCTAAGAATGTAAGTCAAGCTCAATCAAGCGATACATAAGACACACAAACACTTTCTTGGATTGGAAACAAGGCAGAAACTTTGGATAGGTACCTTGTAGAAACAATTCCTTCAAGTTTAATTTTACACAAGTTTTTGTTTTGCTGCTTCTGCCATTTGAAAATGGAACAAGCATGGTATTCTGTTCGTTCTAATAAACTGGAAATTAAAATAAAGACACATTTGTCCCAGTGAGGTCCTTTTCAATATGTAGAATTCTCTCAAGATGTCCTCCTGTTCATGCCTTACTTCTATAAAATCCTCTCTTGAGAGCTGCTGGGAAATAGTTTGGACACATTTTTCCAGTTGTGAATAATCTCTTCCTGTATTACGAATGCTCTTTGGATTGAAGACATTATGGTGGAAAGCAGATTTTGTATCTCAAATGGCACTCCAAGTTCTGTACCTGATGCAGTAATGCTGTTTTAAGCACCGAAGTGTTCAGAAGTGGGTAAAGACATATCAGGGCAATCAGTGGTTCATAGTTTCCTTTCTTTTAGAGTATTACTTCTTACTTGAAAGATCTTCTAATGCTGTACTTGAATTATTTCATTTATGCAATAGACATTTTTTTTTCCTTCTCAGTACTTCTCCTGAACTGAGTGCTTAAATGGGAAGGAATGGCCCTATTTCTTCTGTCTGTCTTATCTAATTAATCTATATCATTTATTCAGTAATTAGAACATACAGTTTTTAATTTTTTTAATTTTTTTTTTTTACTTATGAAGTACAAGATGGGGGTGCTGAACATCTGTTTGTTCTTGTAGAGATGTCTGGTTGAATAAAACACATCCTCCGGGTGTCATCCTCTTCACTTGAAACAGGTGTTTGAAGTTCACCCTTTTGGATTACTTTGAACTAAAGGCAAGGAAAGCCTACTGGGAAAATAAGTGTCAAAGGCGTTGGAGGCTTTTGAAAGAGTTAAATCACTCTCTGATCCCACTGGTTTCAGACAGGCTATTAGGTCTTTAAGCATCTTGCCTTTGAGGATTAGTCTGACCTCTTAACTGTCCATTCCTGATGGTTTCTATCACTCCAAGTGCACTAATCCTACCTTAAACAATAACTGTGGCAGTCATTGCATTGGCATAGAACCTCTTGTTGTTCTGCTTATAACATTCTCCACTTAAAAGCTTTCCCTTCAGAGCCTTTCAGCCAGTCCATAATTGGCTGAGCAAAGCTCAGCATAGCTCAGCTTGGATGAAGCTGAGCAGAGCAACAGCACGCGATAAATGACTTCTTCTCAAGTTCTCTGGGCTCTGGAGGAAGGGAAGTGTCAGCAAGCCACCTTTTTACTAAAACCTGCTGGTAGCAAGCTGGCAGAATGTTGATTCCCAAGCAGTTTGCCTTAGAATGGGATCTAACATCTGCACCTGTCAAGTGTCCTGAGGGCTTTGAGAAGACTTCTTGTGTAGTTTAGAAGCAGTATGTGAGTCTTACCATGATGGAAGTGAACGGCCACGAAGATGGTTAAGGGACTGGAGCATCTCTCATATGAGGAAAGGCAGAGAGAGCTGGGACTGTTCAGCTTTGAGAAGGCTCAGGGGGATCTTACCAATGTACATAAATACCTGAAGAGAGGTGCAAACAAGGTTGGAGCCGAGCTGTTTTTAATGGTGCCCAGTGACAGGACCAGAGGCAATGGGCACAAAGTGAAACACAAGTGGTTCCCTCTGAACATCAGGAAACACTTTCTCACTGTAAGAGTGACAGCACAGGTTGCCCAGAGAGGTTGTGGAGTCCCATCCTTGGAGACCTTTGAAAGCCATCTGGACACAATCCTGGGCAGCTGGCTCTAGGTTGGCCCTGCTTGAACAGGGGGGTTGGACCAGATGACCTCCAGAGGTCCCTCTCAACCCCATCCAGTCTGTGATTCTGTGAAGCTAGGTTTTAATGCAGAGCATCAAGTGGGCAATGACCTGACCTGGGATGGAAGTTTAATTTTCCTGCTCTCTTGTGTCCTCCAGTGCTATGCGCAGTCATCTCATTCTTTTGTACAGTATGGTCCTACTAATGACACCTTCTGCTGCTCTGTTGATTTTTTTTTTATTTTTAGTTTATTAAAAAATGTCCAATTTACGTATGCATGAGATTTTGGGGAGATCTTAGCTTTCATTAAAAAATATAAATAAAAAATTAGCCTTTGTGATTATATAGAAAAAGATCAAAAGTACAGCTTTCTAAAAAGCCAAAATACTAGGTAATAAAGAGATTCTAACGGTCAGTGTTTTATGAAAACATTTTGATTATAGGAAGCTGATCTTTGATTTTTCTCTAGATTAACTTGGCAGTATTATTTACTTGTATTTTCTGTTCTTCAACAAACTTATACATTGTGTATCTTGGATATGTAGAATTTATGTATGCATCTTTTTTTAGTCTCAAGTCCATGAAGTGCTTGTATCTGATCCACTGTTTAATATGATTCAGATTATGCAAAGAAGCTGATAATGCTACCCTGTTCTAATTAAGTGCTTGAACATGGGCCTGAGTGGAAACATGCTGTGTGGGATGTTCATAAGTGCCTGTGGGAGAAAGGAGCTTAAGTCCCATTGAGAGTGAAGAGCGTGATCCCACCAGTTTGAGAATGTGAAGTCTCGCCCATGCTCTGCTCCCGTGGCTGTCGGCAGGTGTTCTCATTCTGATGACTTCATGAGCCAAGCTGGGGGTTTTGTGCACATTCCCTTTACTGTCACACTAATGAAGACTCTTATACATTGTCAGGTTTTTCTCTATTAGGTTTCAATCCAGTGATTTTAGTCCAGTTAATGAGTGGGTCTCTTCTGCCCTTTCTGAAAGACACAGTTATAAAGAGCTGTTTTCCTTGTATTAAGCAAAAGACACGTGGGTTCTGACACCCAGGCTCCTGTTTTGCAGGTCCACGGTTTGCTGGTTGCAGAGAGGCCACCTCGTCAACTGGGATCACATCAGGTGCTCTGAGCTCCCATTCCCACATCAGGTACGTGAATGGCTGTGATCAATTTATTGAGCTAAAATAAAGTTCGGAGTGAATAATTGCATTTGAACTTAAGGCCCCTTTGAATGGCTTTCTAAAGAGTAGAAAAGACAGTTTGCAGAAGTTGTTATAATTAATATAATGAACCAGGCTGGTAACAGAGGTGTTGCTTGCTGTTGATGTGGGTTGTGTTTCCTTGTTTCCCTCAGAGTGGGATGGCCTGGAAAGACATTGTGCTGAGCCCTTTGGGTAAGGGGACAGAATGGTCATTGAATTATTATCCCAGGATCCTCTTTTTTTTCTTGGCAAACTAATCTCACTTCAAGTGATGTGGGCACTGTTTACCTGAATGCTGAGAGCAACTCTGTTCTTTCCAGAGAACAGATAATTTTTTTTCCATTTATGGTGAAAGCTGATATGAAACTTCACTGTTTAAGAAATAATAATAATAAAAAAAAATCCTGTCTACCAAAGTCATGTGTCAAGTCTGTCCATCTCCATTCTTTCCCCTTGAACCCTGTGTCTTTTGTTCACAGTCTATGTATTTTGAATAGGGGAAGAAAAGCAGCCCAGTTCTTCCAGTCATGTTATAAAAATGGTGGAGGTGTTGAAGAACACTCTGTGGTAAAGGAAGGACAGCTAAAACAGATTAAAAAAGAGGTGCTGCAGCATCTGGCACAGTTTCTGTAAGTATATAGTTGATCACCCAGCAACAAATAACTGAGACACGGAGATATGTTTAGGATAATGACACAGAGTGCAGCCACTGAAGTGGGGAGAAAAGAAGACGACCATATTTTGGAGTTTATGTTCAGTCCCCTCTAAAGCCCTGTAGGGAAAAATGTTTCTGAATCTTTTGGAAGAATAAAGCTGCAAGTAAATCACTGCAATAACTTCCAAGTGGGTAGATCTGAAGTGGTGAAATATTTAAACAGGGTTAGTCTTCCCCTTTTATTTATCTTAAATACTTCCTATTTTGGCCTCCTTTAATCAGATACAGTGGACATAACGACCAGCCCCAACCTCCAGCTGAAAGTCAGATTTTGTCAGAAATCTGGAAAGAAAGTTGATTTCTTGTTTGGAGTTGAAACAAAAATCCGTGTGATAGCAAATGGCAAGCATTCACTGTTGACAGGCTGCTGGAGACACTCAGAAAAGCTACTGCATGGTGTCTTTTAACATGGGAGTGGCAGGTGATTATTTAAATCTGTGCAGGACTGTGGACTTCTGCAGCACATGCAAGCTGAGGATTTGACCAAGGTCTTTAGTGTAAAAGCAGAATTGAAGTTGGGTGTCTGATGTTAATTGCTACTAACTTCTGACTCGGCCATTCTCATGCTCTCACAAGCTGGTGTCTATCAGGAGCTTTTATGTTGCTTGATTTTCAGTGACCCTTCTCCTCCAGCTCCTAGCTCTCTGGTTCTTTGTGGGAAAAGTTATTTTCTTTGGTTTTATATGTATCTGTGACTTCCATATTAGTTACAACTGGAATTAAGATCTGTGCTATATAGTTAACATTATGCTTGGGTCAATTGAATTGAATCAATTAAAGCTCAGTAATTTATGCTAGAAAATAACTCTTTTTGTCACTTTTTCACCCTTTGTGTTGTCTGTGAAGACTAAAATATCTGTTGTTACAGATAGGACCCCCTCAGAAGGGCTCTTCTATCCATGTAGGTTTTACAGTTAAATGAGCAGATTAATTTGATAGAGTGGCCATAATTTACCACCTAATAGAGTCTGTAATCAGTCTAGGGATTGGTTTCCTTTTCTGAATTACTGTGTCAGAACTTGAGCAACTTTGCTTTCAATTCTTGAACTGAATTATAGGTTTAGGCCAAGGAGATGCAGCAAACACAGGCTTTCAGCAGAGTTGGACTGACCCAGTTTTTTTGCATTGACAATTTTGTCAGTTTTGTGTGATTATTTATTTAACTCAAGCAGAGCTTCTAATAGGCAAGGATAGAAGAAGAGTAGGAGGCTTCTTTACTTGCTTTGTTACTGTAAATATTCACACTGTATAATTTAGAAGATACAGCTCTGTCACGGATGGAGTGATGCACTTCACTCATAAGAGAAGTAGCAATGTGTTTATTGATATAAACCAGCAATTTAAGACAGCTTGATAGTAAATGTGACAGCGGTTGAACAAGATTCGATGGCAAGGTTCACTTGTTATGTACTCCATAGAGGACAGGGTCAGCCAAAACTGTCAGGGAGACCCTCCCATTGAGTCATGAAGTTCAGAGTGGACACCCTTGCTTTCTGACCTCCTCTCCAGAGAGGAGTCTAGCTGCAGCTGGATCCAGTCCTCATCCCAGACTTGGTCAACGGTTTATATCTAAAGGATTATATATGTGCAATCAGTTCTTTATGTCACTTAGCTAAGATTTCGAAGTTTAGTACTGCTATTAACCTCTTACCGAGAATCTGTTGCAGCAAGGAATCTCAGCCTCAAGGACTGACCTTGAGAGGCGTCCCTACTCGAGGGGAGATCCTGGTGTGCAGCCTGCTGCTGTGCAGGAGAACTCACTGGGCCCTGGGCTGTCCACTACTTACGGAGTAAGATAATTGACTCGTAGTCATGTTCACGTACTGACCATGGGTGTTAGTTTCTTCCAGATTTGCCTTGTGTGATAACAGTGATCAGTTCTGTGGTTGGGTGGGTGCATTGTTGAAATTAGCCCCTGGCTGGTGATGTCATCTGTCTCCCCGGGATCCACTTTGAGTGGGATGCTGCCATCACAACCACTGCAGCCGTTACGACTGACTGCCACCGGTGGTTATCACCTGAGCAGGGTTATGGGGAATACAGCTCAGGGTGGGGCACAAGCTCACTCCCTCATCCTTACAGCACTGTGCGCAGCACTGCTGTATAAAGTGTGCAGGAAAAAACCCACACAAAACCTGTTTCTCTGCAGAAAATTTTTATATTGAGTCTTCTTTACAGACTAAGGGAAAACCCATTTTTTCTGTCATGTAAGGGCTTCTAGTGAAACACAGTGAATGAGTGCTGGGGGCATGTTTGGGCTGATAGAGAATATATTTGATTATGGATATAGTAATTGTTTGTACTTTAAATGGTCTGAAAGAAGTGTGAGTCTCCCAAATAGTATTTCCCCATTGAAACTGGGCAGTATGAATTGTCATCTCAAGTGCAGCATCACTGGTAAGTGAGATTTAGCCAAAACAGTCCCTTCTGCACAGATAAGGAAATGGAGTGGCGGAAGGATGGCACACCGTCATCTTCCTTTCACTGGCAGAAAGGGAGGGAAATGTCTGCCTGTGACTCTGCACTACTTGTACACAGACAAGGCGTCTAGACCAGAAGCTGTCAAGTTGTAGACTCTGGGGGATATAAATGATCTTTGTGCCACAAAAAGCCTTTCTGCCCACGTGCCTGATGGTAGGAGTGAAGTCATTGTGGAGGGGAGTAAAGCTTTGCTTTCCCCACCAGTTTTTGTTTTTCTTCAGCTCTTCCTGCTTCTTGCCTCACTACTGACAGGGAGACTGGTTTGCCATGCTAAACACCTTGGGGCTGACAGGGTGGAGAAAACATACAGGCTCCTTTTGACAGCTGTAATCAATAAAAAGTGAAAAATCTCACTTTGAGAAGCCTTTTTCCAACCATAAATGGCAACATAAGTCATGGAGGTGAAACCCTGATTTTAGACCAGACTCTGAAAGCAGAGGACCAGGAGTCTGAGCCCAGGGAAAAGATTTTCAAACCAAGAGTTTTTCTCCGCTCATCTGTGTGCACCTCAGTCGAGGAAAGAACCACAGTGTCAGACAGTCCTCAAAAATACCTTCCTCAGACAGCTCATAATCTGGAGCTTTGCTTAGCACATCCCTGTGCTCTCAGGGCAGAAACAGGGCTTGCTGCAAGAGCTATCATTATTGTATTGCAGTTATCTCCGAAGGTCTTGTTCACCTTCTGAGAGATGCTGAATTTCTCTAATTTTTGTGAGTCACTGGGAGATGTGAAAACTTCATTAATAACAATCTAGGCAGAAGGAGGGATCAGAATTAGCTTTTAACTCAATAGGTCTACTCTATTTTTAAAAACAAGTAAATTGTTTCTATGGAAGAAAAAAAATAATTGTTTCTTTCCAAATAGATGTAATTGCCAGCAAGCCAACTGAAAATGGGAATAACAACTTTTAATTATGATTAAGGGATAGACAGAAATTCCCAGAGCACCTGGTTAATCAAAAATAGAGGCTGAGGAGTGCAGTATTTTTCACGCTGTATTATGTTGACAATGGCAAGTCATTTGGAAAGCCTAATAGGAAAAGTTAACTCGTAACTGTTATGTTCTTGTTTTGTGATGTTGAGTAACTATTAGCACGGGCTCTTACTGTCATCTTTGTTTTGCAGGAAGCAATGCCAGCGGATAGATATGGCTGTATCCCATATTGCTGTTTTACTCACAACTTAGCTGCTTATTTGGTTAATATGGAGTTTTTATTGCCTTTATGTTATGGGTGCAGACAGGGAATTTAATGGTAATAAAAATACAGAGTTGTTGCAATGGGCTTTGTACTGATAGACCTCAATGTTTCATGAAGTATGATTAACCTCACATTGAAGATATGTAACAGAGAAACAAGTTTGTGGTCACTTGGCTGGCAGGAGAACTGGGATGAGGATCCCTGCCCTGGAGTCTCAGCACAGGGCTCCCCCTGTCCAACCGTGCAACCTCTGCTTTGGCGGTTGGACCTGTCAGTGGTATCATTCCTTCTAAGAATGTAGGGAAGGTGTTAGATTCCCTAGATATTAATCAGGTATCTTTTTGTCAGCACTAAATTCATTTTAAAGAAGAGGTACAAAAATAGCACATACTTTTGTATTAGCTATCATACATCCTCTGGAAGCATCTTTGCCAAATGCATAAAAGAATGCAATTAATGGCTACCCAGGAGATTTATTCTATTATCTTGACTAGTTTATTTCTAAAGTAGTTTGACATTTTATTTGTCTGACTTATCTGTTGTTGTAGGGAGATTTTGTTTTATTACCCTTGAGATGCTAAACAGGAAATATGGGAGATCCTTTCATTGCTTTTTTACTATGAAATGTGAACTCACAGACTGGTATATCAGCTCTGCAGTAAAGGAGAAATCTGGCCTCATGGTTGGGACAAAATGGTGCTCAGGAGATTTTGATTCGATTACAAACAGTATCCCAGCCCCTCTGTGGTAACCTGTTTATACCTCAGTCCTACAAAGCAGTTTTAAGCGCTGCACACGCTGCCTCTGAAATGAGAAATTCAGACTGAGCATTGTCTTCCTGTGGCACTGCCAGCATCCCAGTGTCTGCATTTGTCTGTAGGATAGATGTAATTTAAAATACCCACTGGGGTTGCTGCTGGGTGTGTACTGTTGGTAATGTGAACTGTGATGGTAACTGCAATACATTAACAAGGAATCCACTTACCTGGTGGAGTAAGAGCCATTTTTAGATGGTCATCTTTTAAAAAACTGAACTTGTTTCTTCTTCAGACAGTTCAGACATGCTTGACATCAGCTGAAGGCTCTTAAATTTAATGGCTCTGGGGTGTTTTCATAATGGTATTCTGGTGCCCAGTCCTCTCTGCAGTGCTTCATGATTTCCTGATTCCCCCTTCACGCACGCACACACACTCTCCATTTGGGGTTACAAGTTAAATATTCGATTTGATTGTGATCTTTGAGGAGCACTATAAGTAGGAATGTTTTTTTGAGCGGCTAGGAGAAAGCTCAGAGTCAAATCAGAAGCAAAGAAAACCAGTTGAGAGAGGATTTGCAGTTTTCTGTGTCTGAGTGCACTATTTTACTTTGCATTGCCATTTTGAGTCAAAGAAGATGAGAAGCATCAGACTAATAGAAGCTTGGATGAAGAGATGTGCTGTTATAGTGGGTTTGGCTTGGCACCCAAAAAAGGCTGTCCCTTTATGAAGGAGCTTTCTTTGTATCAGAGAAAACTGTAAGGTAAATGAAACAAGCAAGTAGAGCAGGCATATATTATTAAGTATATTTTGTGTGAGTAAATGAATATCCACAGTTCTTAAAATAAGCCTAAAACTCAGCTCTGAAAAAAAAAATAATTAAAAATTGTTTTATCTTAATAATATACAACATCCAAGAAAGCCTCTGCTTTTTGTGAAAAAAAAATTTAGGAAACTTTAGACCTTCCTGAAGCAAAGATAATTGCACCCTTGCTTATTTTAATTACATTATCTTAAATAGGTCACTCACATGCTTAATGCTCTGGAAAATTTAGGAAAGCTTAGGAACCTGGCATAAGCACAGAACCAGGGGACCTTGCTTCCAGTCTCCTTTTACAGATTTTCCTTGTGTTGCTGCAGCATTTTAGCATGGACTGCCTACAGTCAGAGCGAGCGTTTACTTATATTTGTTTTTTAATCTAGACTGCTGTTAGCACTTCTTTTCTGGGTCAACTGATTTCATTACAAACATGTTCATTGAAGTCAAGCCATCTTGTAGAAGCAGTGATAAAAAGATAAAATAAGCCTTCTGAAAGCAGTGGTGACAAGATTGGCTTGGAGTGGATAAAGAGACTGGAAATAGGAACAACTTCATATGGTCAGGAAGATGCTGCTGGGTGTTTGCTTTCTGATTTAGGGTGTGTTGATGGCTCTAGGAGAACGAGCCAAAAAATACCAGCTCAGTTAGTTCCTAATTCCTAATGGCCTATGTTGCCAAAGGTGGTTAAGTGGGACTGCAGTACACAGAACATCTGTTTCAGAGAAAATATCTCCAGCCTCTGCGTTTTACACATCTGCTTCCCTATTTGGTGAGCTTTTGGGAAGTCAGGTGAATTGCACAACCTGATCAGGGTTATCACTGTTACATTTTTTTCCTGCTTAACTCTACAGTTAATGGACAGACCATGAAACTTTTTTCCCTTAAACAAAGGGGCCAAGTGAAACTGCTTTGAACCATCATGTATTTGCAAGCTGGAGCTCTGGCAGTGTGACGTGAGGAGGTTGTGATGATGGGGAGTCTTTCCTGGAGTTGAGGGAAAGATAAAGGAAGCAAAATGTCTTTGTGCTGTGAGCAAAGTTGGCATAAAGCACACTCTGTGGTGGAAGCAAGTCATACAAGGTGATTAGCAGTGTAACTAATTCTTCCTCTCCTCACTACAAAGCCCAGCCAGAACCCCTCTTTAAAAGCAAATGGCAGTTATTGGCAGCTTGAACTTCTTGGTGTTCAAAGTCATAGGGCTTTATAAACATGAGATGTGGTGGTTTTCTTCCATTACAGTATCAGGTAAGTTTTTTTCCCCTCTCAGTTTGGCCAGGACTTCACCAGGCACGGAGAGGAAGGAGCAAGGTAGTAAAGAGGCAGAACTTCTGTTTTTCCTTCTTGGTTGGTGGGTTGAGACTCACAGTGAGGGTTAGGGGCCACACCAAAGTTCTGATCCACAGTCCTTTCAAAGACCCTCATCTGTTCCAAGAGATTTGAAACAAGTTCTAAGCCTATCTCCTTCAATCCAGCTCATAGTACTGTTGGCTGGCCGACTCAGAAAAAAAGAGATATTAAAATAGTATTATCCTGATGCATGCCCCTTCAACGATACATACCCTGTCTTCTACTTGTGAGGTGTTAAGCAGCATCGAGTCATGCTTCTTGCCTGGTGTAATGAGAGCTCTTCCTCTGGATCCAACCCCCAAACTGTTATGACTGGTTACCAGAGGGGAGAATGCTGTATTCTCTTCATAGTCCTGCCTATTCCTATCCCAATTTCTCCTCAGTGCAGTGGATACTTTTCCTTCTCTGGTTTCTTATGTAAGATCACAAGTTGTAGTGCAAGTGACCTAAGCAGGCAGTAAAGACTTGAAATGAAGTTGAAACAAAATGAGCAAAGCTTTAGAGAAAGTTAATTTGATTGGAAAGTTTTCTCTGTGTGATCAACCAAATCCTAAGATCTGCCTGCTCCTGGACTTTTCCTAGGATAAACTATTTTAGGTTAATTACATAGATATAATCCCCTGTGAGGACATTTGTTCTGGAGTAAGAGTATCTATGTAGAAACTGAATTCTTGAAACCATTTGAAAGTATTTATTCTGCGGTAGCTACTTTGATTAATTTCTAAGCATACCAGGACCTACAGTGATTACAGTTAGCATTGCTTCTGTACCTCACTGCCTGCTTAAAGTAGCTCAGAGAGCATCCCCAGTCGTGAGTCAGGTTCAGAATTGTGCTCTTTCATTTTCAACTAGAAGAAGCAAACAAGCTTCTCAACTCTTCATCTAAAAATGTGTACCACAGATTGAAACACTGCACTGCCTATCTGTGTACTGACTCTATAAAACTCCCACCCTTTACCTCCATCTCTTTCATAACAGTAGAGTTTAAATGTGGAAATATCTCTTAAGTCAGACAAGGATATTTGGCTCAGAAACTGAGAGGAGGTGGTCAGTGCATCACATGAAGCAAGACGTGAGGGGATGAGACGTGTCTAATGGAAGAGTCTGGAAAAAGGCAAGGGAAGAGTACTGAGGGAGAGAAAAACAGAAGTAAAGGGAGTGGAAGCAAAGGAGAAAATGCAGGGAGAGGCTTCAAGATTCTGATGCAATTGAAATGAGTAGTTGTTGGTACCCAGGAATTGCTCGGTGACTTTGGATAGGCCAGGCTCCCTGCTCTTCAGAGCTGGAGCACTGCTGCCCTCCCTGCCACGCTGCCTCAGTTGCCTGATATTGCTCTTTTTTCTGGGATCAACAGAAAGTAGTTAACCTTTATTTGGTCCTGATTTGCTTCAATAGGTCTCCCTAGTCCAGGACTGTTTGGCTGGCTGGTGGTTAAAACTAGCTGCCATCGAACAGATGTGGGTTCACCCTCACTTTTCATTTATGCTAAGGGGGAAATACAATACATATATCAGACTATAGCACTGACCAAAATAACTCCAAGACTTTGCACCCCGTGAGCAGCTGATGAACGTGGTGATCAGTTTAGATGTCACTGTCTCGCTGCAGTCACTGTTTAGACCATAATGACAGAAACACAAATAAATCCCTGAAATCAAGAAGTAGTCCATTCGTGGTCAGATTTGAAACTGGTGGAAGTTACCATTGCTTCATTAATGTTTTATTCATTTATGTTTGCATTCTTTTACTGTCTGCTTTCACAGCTCTTATTTAGAGCATGGCAATGCCAGTAACTGAATCAGCTTAAGTAAGGTGGCAGTGGACTCTGCTGTGCGGAGAGCAGAGATGCACTGGTGGGGAGAGTTAACCCTCTAAATCAGATGTGCTGTCGGTAAAAATAATTATGTGGAACTACATAAGCCTTAATAGAGGGATGCAATTTTATACCAGCTCCTGATAAGACTGGTAAATTGTAGCTAAACTTTAATTTACCCAGCACTGCCTGCTCTTCATGCTGAGTATTATAATCATGAAAGATCCTCTCATTTGAAAATGGCCTTAAGAGTTATCAGTATGAGGGCACTAATGGCAGGGCAAGAGCATGTCATATACTCCGTATCATGAATTCACAAGCTGGTTATCTCCTGCCAGTGGAATTATAAAAGGAAGTTAACATTCTGGAAGTCCTTTCCATAGTGCAAGTGCATATTGCATTTCTATTAATTTAATAATTTAAACGAAACTTTTAAGCCTAACGTTTAATAATTTAAGCCTAACTTTTCTGAAATTGTGGAGATGCAATTTGTAATGGCTTTGGAAGATGCAGGTTCTGTTTATGGGCTCAGTTTCAACATGTCTTTCTGTTGCTACAGAGTTGATTCGAATTTAGTTTGAGGTTAAATCTATGCAGTTCGTTCATATCAACTGGAGTTGCTTCTGGAGTCTCTGAGCTATAGGGGTTTTTTTGGTTAATTTTGCAAATTTTATCAATTGCTTTATAGTTTAATAGAAACTTCCTGAAGGATTGAAGCTAACAGTATTTTAAAAAATTTTGATAGTGTGTATGTGAAAGATACTTTATCTGAGATGAAGGCTTGTCCTGGGCTCTGGTGTTTAGTCAGTTCTTAGTTAGTAGTTTTGGACATGTAGGTGGCAAAGATTTAGATCTCCTTTGCCATTTTGAATTTCTTTTAAGTTTCTTTTGACTTCAGCCAGTACTAAATCTAATAAGGGCAGGCATGTCACTATAAAATTGAAGCAGAGACAGGAAATAGGCATTTGTCATATGGGTGAATTTCAACAAGCTTGATTACATACTGCTTTTCAAAAAGCAGCCTGGTACGATAAATGATAGCAAATTAATTTTTTTTTTTTTTTTTTTTTTTTTTGATAGTATTCCTGCAGAAGATACAATATTCCAACCTAAATACAGAAAATAGACGCAAGTATGTTATGAAGCTTTCCATATGTATTAAAGAGTGTTCTCCAAAGCACTTTGAGTAACAAGGTCTTGCTAAGTGCAAGCAATTTTGCCATTGTATAGTTCTCTTACAAATGTGGAGCAATAGAAAAATGGAGATTCTCATGACACATGTTAGCCATGTCCCTTGAGGTACATCTGGAACGTCCTTGGACATAAACTGAAATGTCTTCACAGACATATGTTGGTTGGTCACTCTGCCCCCTGTCTTGCCAAACACATTAATAATAATGTTTATATCCTGTATACAATGGGTAATCTCCACAATTTTAGAAATATCACCAAGGTCAAAATGAAGTGGCCTGCCAGGAAAGAGAGGGTAAAGAGAGAAAAGAATGGCCAGATTATTTATCAAAGAATCTTTAATGTTGGGTATCTTCATACCATGCCTTCATTCCATGACACAGAAAAGGTCCTGCAAGGGAAGATTTTCCCTGCTAGGAAATCTTTCCAGCCATGGGAGAGCTCTCTTGCGCTGCCTGGGTTACAGAGGATATAGCATGTATAGGAGGGTGCAGATTGTCTCACCTCACCTAGTGCATGTGGACAACGAAATCAGCAAAGGCAATGTGTAATCCATGGAGGGCAGCCCATGGAGTGGCTACTGCCAGCTGAGACACTTCTTTCAAAATCTGTTTGGGGTATGTTGTTAGGCGTTGTTAGACGCACGTTAGCAGAAATACATTTGTTAGTATAAGGACACAGAAAAACCTTTGAACGTATTCATCAGGATCAGTCATTCTGAACAGGGAGAAGTCTAAGTGTTCTCTCTGTCTCCTTGTTTTGTGGGAAGTCTGTGATAGAGCTAATTGTGACAAAACCAAGTTTTTAACCAGTTTGATATCAGTCAAGACACTTTACAGCCTTACTTGTAGTCAAGCAAGCATTGTGTGAAAATTTGTAGATGGCATACTCTCTTCACAATATATTTGTAGTTATGCAGGTGTGTATTCCTTTATTCCTTTATTCCTATAGAAAAGCAAACTGTGAAAACACATTAATTTCTTAGAAACCTTGTGTACAGTGGTCTCTCATACCCCTTATGATTTCTGGGTGTATTATTTCCTTTTTTTCCATACCCTCTTGTGCCTGTAAGGAAGAGGAGTGAAGGCCAACTTTGGCAGCAACCACTTTCCTTTGGAGAACCTCTGTTCTTTGCTGTGTGTCAGATGGTGTTATGGGATAGTTTCTAAACCAGATTAATTGAGTTCAAAGAAAGTTCCCAAGATTTGCAGAAGCTGTCAATTTACATTTTTTTTCCCTTTTTGACAAGATCTAGTGTCAAAAAGAGTTCAAACTCTGATATGACAGCATGATGGGAAGGTGTTGTGCCTTCTTTCCAATTTAGAAGAATTGCTTTCCAAGTGGGAAGATCTCCAGCATCTCCTAGTGCTGCGAAGAACGCAGCAAGTGCAAAGATGCTTTGCAGTAAATATCTCCAAGAGGCCTGGTGTGAAGCTTGAATTTGAACATGGCTGACCAAGTTGAGACCCTCTCTCATATGAAATACCTTTCAAGGTGGGACCACGAAGAGCGAGTAATTTGCTATTAGATCTAATTTGCTAGCAAGAAGATTATGTTTGCTAATGGATAATGACCTGTTGCGTTATGTTTCCTTCCAAATGCTGGTCCTCTGTCCAGTATTAGCTTCCTCTTGGGAAAGCCCTGAATATGAAGGGAAATACGGTTCTAGGTAGCACATTCTGGCTGATGAGTTCTTTCCCTTGGACACAGCTGCAGAGTTACTCTCTCTGTGTATAGTGTTATTTCCTACCTCTTGCTTGGAGTGGGGTTTAGATCCCTCCTAGGGAGCATCTCCTGTTCATCTCTGTCCACCTACGGTCGTTGGTGTGATGAGGCTCTTGGGCATACTTAGGCTCACGGAAGGAGTAAATAAAGCTTCCTACAGGTTTTGTCAGTCTCTCATGTACTCTCCACAAGCTAACTGCTCACTTGACTTACTGTTACTCAGTTTCTAGACAATTTTGAAGGTTTCAGTGGAGCTGTATATGCAATTTCTTAACCTCGAACTGTTGTTTAAACTTGTACTTTCCTGATAGAGCACAAAACCAGGCACTTAACTTTATGAACATGCTTGTAGGCTTGAGTACCTGTCAAATCAGATAGAGTGCTGTGTCAGTTTTAGGAAGAATTGCAGGGCAGATTTTTACTTACTCCCCCCCCCAATTATTATCTTGAAAGTATAAGACTTCTTACTAGCCTTAAGGAAGAGTCATATTTTTCTAAGAGTGTACATTTCTGTGAGAATAACGGTGGAGTAAGGGGGAAAGTTTTGGGGTGGGGGATGGATGCTTTTAATTTTGCTTTTTAATTATGTCTTCCACTGCAGGTTTTAGACATATATGACTATATATAGACTATAATGACAGAATTCATCGGGCATAATGAAGTTCCAGCAGGTGCCAGCTCTTGTCTTTGCCTTGTGTCTCCTTGTGCTTGGTATTCTGGATGGTATGGAAGCTGCTGTGTAAATCCCTGGCTTGACAATGGAAATGCCATCCAGTTTTCTCACTGACTGGTCTTTATTAGGCTTCATCTAGTTTTCTGATTTAATTTCAGATATGCTAACACCTGGTCTGCAAGTGGTGATGACAGCCATAAGTGTTTATAGGCATATATGTGTGTTTAAATGCAGGTATGTGTACATACTACATGCTTACATAGTTCTATTGCATTCTGAGTTACCATCATCTGTGGGAGTGGGCTACCAGTGTTCTCTTTCATTGCGTTGATTCTCAAGGTGACCTAAATGAATGAATGAAAATGCATCGAGTGAGAAGGTGCACATTCTAGAGACTGTTCAGAAGTGAACCGGTTGACTTGACAAGTTCAATTTTGAAAGCAATCTTTTTCAGGGCACTGAAAGATAACAAGTGAGAAATCCTGCCCAGGGAACATGAGAGACTCAATTTACCAACTGTCAGACACGTGGCATTAACTTTGAACAAAATGAACACCAGATTCTCTGAGGCTTGAGGCTTCAGTGGAGCCCAAAAGTCAGATACATGTTATTTGAATGATGCAGAGAAGTGGCCTTTGTGTGCCAAGGTTGTTTTTATCTCCTAAAGTAAAATAATGGCGTCCATAAAGGTGACTTTGCTACAGGGAGGACTTACAACCTAGGTGTTGAAACAAATGTAAGATGTGGAGAGTAATAAGTTTTAACTGATAAAATTCCTCTCTTCCCTGTGAAAACCTCCTCCTACATTTCATAGCACGTTTCAGTTCGAATGCTGATCCTACTCAAGGGCGTTTCCAATTTAGTTTGAGAAAAAAAAAAAAGTGATGAGTGCTGAGAAAGATATAATGTGTTGAGATACAATATTCTGTCTTGTAGTCTTCATATAGTGCTTTGAGTCCTAGAATTAAAGCCCCAAGTTTGAAAAGGTTCATTAACTTATTGAGGCAGAACAGGCAGAAATGGGGGTCAAAGTTTATAAACATGATACTGGTTTGGGGTTTTTTGTTGTTTGTTGGGGGGGTAGGAGGATTTGGGGGGGGGTTGGTTTTGGTTTTTTTTAAAGCCTCAGCAGTCTGGCTGCTGTGTTGGATCTGCATCAGAAGCTTTTTGGGTGAGGTGACACATTTGTACCGCCCGGCTTGGAAGCTGGGTCTGTAACGTTTCCATCAGTTAGGTTTTGAAGAAATTTAGCTCTACATTGCAGAGTTACAGGAGATGGTGGCTGCAGGGGATAGCAGCACCAGAACAGCCCTTACCTCTTCCTACTGCTGCGTCCAGCAGACGTGTTGCTCTTGCTTTGACCCAAAGGCAGTGCTCCCTGCACACTCCAGGCCCTGGTGTGAGCTGTGTGCTAAGCCAAAACCTGAGCAGGAGCTGAGTAAACCGTCACAATCTGCCTCAAAAAAGTCATGCAAGCCTGCCAATTCTGGCAATCATATTCCTTCAAGTGTTGATTTCTGTGGCAAAATGAGAAGTTTACCTAGAAAAAGCTGCAGTGGCCATGACGTAGCTGCAGTGAGGACAACAGTTGTCCACCAGTGTCTTCTTGCTGGGAGTCTTGTTCCCAGTGATATCTCCTTGTGTAAGCAAGCAGTAATTACTTACAATACAGATGGTTCCATTTCGGATTCTGATAATGCCTTAAAAATGACATTTTACAAGATTAGATTTTAATTAAAAAATAAAAACAAAGCAGACAAATACAAAGGGAGAGAAGTGGAAAAAAGCGATGTTCAGTGGAAGTTTAGATTGTGTTTTGATTTTGATACATTCCTCTGTTTTCAGCAGGAAAAACCTCCTACTCATTACGGGGGAAGGTGTTTTTCAAGCCCTGTCTTGCAAGTTGGAAATTTAAATGCAGCATCATTGTGGGCGCAGGTGACACTGAAAAAGTGAAACAGAATTTAAAATAATGGATATAGAAGACCCTTCATGAAGTAGATTTAGGTAAAAACTAAAACTCCAATCCTGCCTGCTGTCACTTTGATCTTCCTTCTGATGGAGATTATACCCTAGCAAATTCAGTGTCAGGATCAGATTATAATCTATGGGGTTTAGTTTGCTTTACTGTTTGGCATGTTGTGCATCTTCTTGAGCATGGCAGCTCGCTCCAGTTCTGATGTGGATATAGGAGGTACAAAGTGGGTTTGTTAATAGGCTAACACTACAGGACAAGAGAAAGAGGGAAAGAGCTATTAATTTGTGATAGACGGGAGTGCTTCAAAGGGGATTATGTGAGGTGATTTAAAAAGTAGTTGTGCTTTCTTCTGCTGGTTTCCTATGAGGGTTGGTAAACGTTTACAGGTATGGGATAGCCACCACAAATCAGTAGTAGATTCACTGCAACAATTTAGAGAAAAAAAAAAAAGGTTTAAAATATTTGGTGTGTCTACCCATTTCTCTGAGAATGGGTTTGGGCAGAAGGTTTGTGATAAAAGGCTGGTTTGGCTCCTGGTGTTATAGATTCTTAATAGTAGCTTTTACTGTGCCTTGCTGAAGAACTGTTCCTCTTGTGCAGGGACTAATATCTGGGGATGCAGCTGCAGGGAATGACTGTGTTGGTAGGTAGAGTGGAGGTGGCTGAGTAAATAGATGCTTCTCTTGCAAACCACATCTTCTCTCCCAGCATAGACACTAAAGACAGTTTGGATGTTTGGAATGCTAGTAAGATAAGCATTTTTTTTTCTTTCTTGTGAACCTATGTGATCTCTCTGTGTTCTTGAGTCTGTAGAAGAATCTGTCAACTTTTTAGTCCTTGATCCTGTAGATTACAAAGACAATTGTAGCTCCCACCTGTGCTAGATTCTACTGTGCCAGGGGCTGTACAGTTATGGGAGAGCTTTGCTTCAGAGATCTCATTTTGTGAGCAGATTCAGGCACTCACAAAGTGAGTAAATGCAATTGGTATCTAATGCTATGATTTCCTGGCTGCCTGAGTGATTTTGAACAAGGATCTTATGTTTCTGGATCAACAGGATGGATTTAATCTGAGCCATCTGTATAGCCTCTGCCAAAGTAAGTAAGCACTTTGTTCAGGAGGGATGGGCAGGGCAGGTGAGGTGCGGGTGTCATACTGTACATAAGGGAGAGGTTTGATTGTACAGCCCTTGCAGTCAGTGGTGATGTGGTTGAGAGCCTCTGGGTGTGGATTAGGAGGACAGAAAATAAAGGAGATGTTGTAGTGGGTGTCAACCACGGATCACCCAGCCAGGATGGAAACACTGACAAGTTATTCTGTAGGCAATTAGGAGAAATTTCTGGATCCATAGCCCTGGTCCTTATGGGAGATTTCAACCTCCCAGGCATCAACTGGGAACATCACACTGCTGTGATGAGCAGGTCTTGGAAATTTGTGACGTTTGTAGGAGATAACTTCTTGCCACAGGTACTCAGGGAGCCAGCTAGGAAAGATGCCCTCCTAGGCTTGCTGTTTGTGAACAGAGAAGGACTCGGGGGGGGCTGTGATGGCAGGTGGCTGACTTGGCCACACTGATTGTGAAATGGTTGAGTAAAACTTTCAGTATAATGAGAAGAAAGGACAGCAGAGTTGCTACCCTGGACTTCAGGAGAGCAATCTTTAAGCTATTTAGGGAGCTATTTAACAGAGGGAATCTGCTTTTGAGGGCTGAGGAGCCCTCGAAAGTTGGTCAGTCTTTAAGAACCACCTTTTAGGAGTGCAGGAGCAGGCAATCCCACCGTGTCCTAAGTCAAGCAAGTGGGGCAGAAGAGCAGGTGGCTG
>NW_020799102.1:8657923-8732822 GCF_003259725.1 Athene cunicularia | reverse complement strand
ATCCAACACAGCGTGGCCAGCTGGGGAGAAGAGGTGATGATATGCTGTAGTCAGCGTTGGTGCGGCCTCCCCTGGAGTACTGTGTGTGACTCTGGGCCCCACCATTTAAGAAGGGTGTGAAGGTCCTTGAATGTGTCCAGAGGAGGGCAACAATTCTGGTGAAGGGGCTGGAAGGAATGTCCTGTGAGGAGCGGCTGAGGACTTTGGCTCGTCTAGTTTGGAGATAAGGGGGCTGAGGGGCGGCCTCATTGTTCTCTGCAGCTTCCTGAGGAGGGTTTGTGGAGAGAGAGGTGCTGAGCTCTTCTGCCTGTAGCAGTGACAGGATGCAGGGAATGGTTCAAAGCTGTGCTGGGGGAGGTTTAGGCTGGGCATTAGGAAGCGTTTCTTTACTGAGGGGGTGGTCAAACACTGCAACAGGCTTCCTAGAGAGGTGGTCTATGTCCCCAGCCTGTCATTTGGACAATGTCCTTAACAACATGATCTGACTTTTGGTCAGCCCTGTACTAGTCAGGCAGTTGGACTAGATGATCATTGTAGGTCCCTTTCAACTGAAATAGTCTAGTCTATTCTGTGCCCCTTAGATACTATCTCTCTCCTCTTACAGAGAGTATCAAGAACAGATCAGATTAATTTTCTGGAAGGTGCTTATTTCTCAGTGCTAAGAAGTGGAAGGGAAATAAGTTAGATGACAGGAGACTCACCCTGTCTCGTTTTTGAAACACTGTTAAGATGGTCAAAAATGGGAAAAGAAAACAAAAGCAATGCGGAAATGTGCACAGTCACCAAATGAGCAAAATGGTTTGAGAGAATACAGTCTAGTGCCTTAATCCTTGAAACATGCTGTTTGTCTCGAGAGTCACCCAAATGCCTTACAGCAGCTGGGGAATCCTCTTCAAACCATAAACACACATGATGGCTGTGCCAGAGGAAACAGCAAATTAATTGTCCAGACCTGTGTCCTGACCAAGTGTAACACTCAGACATGAGAGATCAAGGTTTCTTGGAGAAAGATATCATTTGAGCCATTTTAATCCTAAATGTTCAGCAGATGTTTCTGAGAAAATCTTGTGCTCTCCCCTTTCCTCCTCCATCAATATGTATTTTATTATCCATTTTCTGGGGAGCTATAGTTCATAGTTTGCTCTTTTGTATGTCTTGGCTTTGGCTAAAAATCCAGTGGTTTTAGTGCAATGGCAAAGGTAAAAGAAGATGTGTGGAAAGGTCAGCCAGAATTGGACTGAAATGGGAAAACATTTCCATGCCTTGTAAACCCAAGGTTATTGATACGTGGGGGAGTCTAATAGAGTTGGTGTCAGCTGGGAGCTGGAGAATCATTACACCTTAATCACTCTTTGTTTGCTTTGGGGAAAAGAAACAATTCCTCAACTGGTCATCAGTTTTGTTTAACAATTTATTTTAAATAAAAAAAAACCCAACAAAAAAAACAGAAAGAGACATCCAAAATTAAGGGGAAAATGAGGTTTTCCAGTTCTATTCAAGTGTTTGTTGGTTTGGGTCTTTGTTTTTTTTGTTTGGTTTAAATTAGCAGTATCATAGAAGTCAAAGGAAATCCCAGCCCAGAGAAAGAGTGAAATAAGCACAAAGTCTGAGGGGGGAGATTCTTGTGACTCAGAATCAGATTTGCTTGTGGAGCAAAGAATCTTCTCTTTTTTTATTAATTGTTTGTGGTTAGTGTGTGACAAGTGTGACATTGTTTTGTGAAATATAGCCCTTAGACTTCTTTTTGAAGGGAGAAAAAAAATCCTGCTTGATTTATGGAGAAAAAAGCCTTAAGCTGTAGGTGACATTAGCAATGAAAATGTCAGGCTCTGTAGTGTGTAATACATGACTGTGCTGTGACTTCACTGTATTTAATGTTACGGGACAATAACCAGGACTTCTACACTTCTGATTACTCATCTTGAATGCAGCTTTTCTAAAGAGAGTGACAGCTTCATATTCCTAGGGAACATAGTGCAGCTATCTTAACTACTGCAAACTTTGGCCTTCCTCCACAGAACTCGGCAGGGTTTACTCATCTCCTGTGGGAAAATGATAAAACCTTAAGGATAAGCGTAAAGAGGGAATTTTCAGAAAAAACTTATTTTATTTGCATCAGCTTAGTCGCCAAGCTATCTGCTGAAAAGCTCTTTTCTGTTCCTGATTGCAAAGGATGTCTTTCATTTTCATGCAAAATCTGTTTACGTCATGCACAAATATTTTGTCCTTCCACTTCTCTTTTATTAAAAAAAACCCCAAAAACATATGTATATATATATATATATATATATATATATATATATATATATATATATATGAAGATTGAAAACTTTTAACATAGGGGCAACAGCAAGAATGCTTTACACTGAGGAAGGATGACTATGGCACTCAGAAGTGCCTTGCATGATTGACTTTTTTGCATAGTATGTTTTTACTTTTTGGCCCTTTCTTACATTATGGTCGAGAGAGATGCTGCTGAGTATCTTTGTTCTTATTCACCCATATATCAACAAATGACAACCGTACCAAAATTCGTTTTTCCTGGGAAGAAGTCTTCCTGTTCGTCAGCAAGTATTGAGGTGGCTGGTGCAGATCAAGTCATTCCAGGACCTTACATTAGGTTAATAGAAGAGCATGGAAGTAGCTTAACACTTCATCAGTTTTATTACTGAAATTGGAGAGCTGAATGTTCAACAGCAGAACCAGATCATCTCAGTCTTACATTCTGCCTCTGCATCCCCTGGCAGAGCATCGGCAAGAACAGGGGGAGCTGCAGATAGATCTGCCAGAGTTTCGTCACAGCCAAGAGATGGTGCTTACGTAGGAACAGACAAGTGACAAAAATAACACCAGTCAGTCATACTGGAGTGACTTTTTGGAGTGACTTCTGACTCTCACCTGCTGATTAAACCCACGTAATGGGTGGCAAGTTGCATCCAGCTGACTGCTCCGCTAACTGGCCTTTGCTGCTTTAATTTTTAGCTTTCCCCAGTGTCTTACATGGCTGTATAACTACAGTAGGAAGTCTGGTCCACTTGGTTTAGTACTTTTGTATAAGGTAGTGCACAGAGTTACCATTAAATCAGGTTTTATTCCTGTTTTTTATTTTGGTATTAAAACATCAAAACACTTATTCAATTCTGCTTGTTTGTTAAGCCCTGTTATTATACAGGAGCTGAGTTCTAATGAGAAACTTGGCTGATACATTTGCAGACAGCTTTTATGGAAGGAAAATGTGAGTTGAAAATAAAATTTCACTCTCAGTCTTCCATTGGCCAGTCATTATAAAGACAGTTTAAAAATAATGAAAACATTCTCCCTGGATAAAAGTTTCGAATGAGCTATGTGAATTATAAGTGTTGCTGTGTTTCCAAAGTACTTAGGATCAGTTTCATGAGGATACTGCAATACGTAAAGTTCCAGGTAGATAATCTGTGGAATGAACAAACTGAAATGTCATTGAGGGCCTCGAAGATGCTGTTTTGATGCTTGGCCTGAATCTTTTTAATGAGACCCAATTTTCTAAGGGTAAGGAGATAGCACAAAAGTTGAACTCTGTAAACTATTTGAAATGGTACTTGAAGAATAGAGACGCATATTGCTACTGTATTTGTTTCTGAAAATCTACATTTAAGGCACTTCTGAAAAAAGAAAAGGGAAAAATGTATCTGGTTAGAATAGTAGCAGCAAGACCCTTTGAGTCCCTTTCATGTAATGAGGAGTAGTGGTATGGTCATCGAAACTGGGATATGCATGAGAATTCCTTTGCCTAAAACAAATGTTTGGATTTCTTCTTATTTCATTGGTTGAGCTGAAAAAATGGAGACTTCTTTTTCTGCATTTCAAGTCAAACTATATAGCACAGCCTCTGAATAGAAAGAATAATATAAGTGAAAGAGTGCTAAAAATAAAATTAATTTTCAGCTAGCTCTACATAAGCACTAAAAACAGAAATAAAGGAGATTTCATAATGTCACTGCAGCATCCAGCAGTGAAAATCAATCAGTTTGAACCAGGTTCATAGTGTTAAAACAAACCATCAGCTCAGAGTAGGAAGTAAAATAAAGGTGCAACATTCTCAGTAAGGAAAGGAGATCATAGAATCACAGGATGGTTTCGATTGGAAGGGACCTTCAAGATCATCTAGTCCAACGTGTGGGTTGGGCGTGTCCCTGCCATGGGCGGGGACACCTTCCACTAGCTCAGGTTGCCCAAAGCCCCGTCCAACCTGGCCTTGAACCCTTCCAGGGAGGGGGCAGCCACAGCTTCTCTGGGCAGCCTGTGCCAGGGCCTCGCCACCCTTGCAGGGAAGAATTTCTTCCTTAGACCTAATCTGAATCTGCCCTCTTTTAGTTTAAAACCATTACCCCTCATCCTATCCCCACAGCCCTGATACAGTGTCCCTCCCCCCTTTCCTGTAGACCCTTTAAGTACTGGAAGACTGCTACAAGGTCTCCCCAGAGCATTCTTTTCTCCAGCTGAACCCCCCCAACTCTCTCAGCCTGTCCTCACAGGGGGTTCTCCAGCCCCCAAGCATCTCCGTGGCCTCCTCTGGCCCTCTTCGAGCAGGTCCGTGTCCTTCTGATGTTGGTGCCCCCAGAGCTGGACCCAGCACTGCAGGGGGGTCTCACGAGAGCAGAGCAGAGGGGCAGAATCCCCTCCCTCAACCTGCAGCCACACTGCTCTGGATGCAGCCCAGGACACTGTTGCCTTTCTGGGCTGTGAGCACACGTTGCTGGCTCACAGTCAGTTTTCCATCCTCCAGTATCCCTAAGTCCTTCTCTGCAGGGCTGCTCCCAGTCTACTCTTCTCCAGCCTGTATTTGTGCATGGAAAGAGTGAGCAGATTAATGGGAATATTTTAAACAAATTTTTCTCTGTGTGTCCATGATCTTTTATTGCAAGAAGAAAATTCAGTCAATTAAATTTATATTGTTCATTGAAGTCCAATTACATATACTACATAGTGGGAACATTTGGTGGATTGACCCTGGCCAGCAACTAAACACCCACCAGCCGATTGCTCACTGTCTGTTGCCCCCCCAGTGGGATGGGGAGAGAATTGGAAGAGCAAAAGTGAGAAAAGAATCAGTTTAATAAGTGAAGCAAAGCTCTGTGAGTAAGCAAAGCAAAATAAAGAATTTATTCACTACTTCCCATCAGCAGGCAGATGTTCAGCCATTTCTTGTATGCAGGCCAGGCCTCAGCAAGCATAATGCTTACTTGGGAAGATGTATGCTGTAACAGCAAATGACCCTTCTTCATCATTCTTTCCCTGAGCTTTTATTGCTGAACACAACATCATGGGGTATGGGATAGACAGCGCTTTGGTCGCTTGGGGTCAGCTGTCCTGACTCGCTGCCCAGCACTGGAGAACACTGCCATCCAAACCTGCTTTTTCCTGGCTGTACTCCGGAGTGTCTAGCTCTTGCTGGAGTTCCTGTGCCTAGTGGTGGCCGTTGGTGCTGGTCAGAAGAAGGTGCTGCTGGTGACTGCAGCTGCTGGAGGTTTCTGCTGTACTTTGTCATTCTCAAGCCATCCAGGGGTTTCACTTGGCTATTTTGCCAGACTTCAGTTTCACCATTTTCTTGGATCAACTGAATTTCATAATAAATCCATCAAGACCTGATTACAACTGGAGATGCTTTGTCTTTTTTACTGATGGAGAAGCTCGATTTTTGTTGCTAATTTATTTTTATTAGTTGAATTTTTTGAGTTTTGTTAGAAATTAGTTCCCATTGTGTACATTGCTAGTATGGGATGGCATATGCATCCCTTTGGCTATCAACAGAGGCCATCTGGCTGGACTTGAAGTTACTTTAACCCATTTCATTTGCAACAAAGGACTCTAAATCCTCAGCATCATTGTTGCTTTCATTTGGACATGCTGAATTTGGCATGTGAATCTCATGTTTTGCAATAGCTTCATTTGGGGAGTTAGAAAGATGCCCTGTCTTTCAGATGGTGGTTGCCACTCAAGATAGCACTGGACACTGTGTGGCTGGGTACTTTTGTTTCCACATAGGCTGTGGCTGCATTCCAAGCACAGGACTTAAGGCTTTTGATCAGTATTGGAAACATGCAGGAGGCAGCTTTGAGTTACACATTGACAATGTGTTTAAATGAGGCATTTGTTAATTTTTCCAGTACTGCTGAAAAAGCCCAACCCTAATAGTAGCTTTGGTTTTAAGTGTTCACATTTTTTTTTCATCCTGTAAATACACAGTTCTGTTTACATATCTATTTTAACTTGAGCAGACATCTATGCCTACCTTTAGCTTATCTCTTCCTGAAAATTATTGGTTTAGAATGATAAAAGCGTATAATAAACAGAGATTATTTGTAACTGGTACAGAATATCTCTCAGAACACCAGAAACATGGAGCTCTTGGGAGCCGAGAACTGTCCTATTACCATGTCCTTATTAATGCCTTGTCCCTGCCCACTCTTTTAATGGAGAATATCTGTTTTTAAAGTTTTAAAGATGTGTTTAAAAATGCTATTTCAGTGTACATTTTCATATGTTCCTTCAGCTGATGTCCCCCTGAATCCTGAACAGGATATTTGTCTGTGATATTGAAGAAGCCTTACAGTTCTGCCTGTGTAAACAGAATTCTAGTTGCTTCTGAATGCCCTAGCAGTGTGTCAGTTAGGTAAATAAACTAACTGCATTAATTGCTCCTACATCCCTCGAGTGCTTCCACTTTGTGGGTTTTACAGTAATGTTAATGTATTGTAATCCATTATTATCTGCAAAATTAAAATTTTCTTTCTTTGCCTGCATCTGCCACTGTTAATTCAGAAGCTCTAATAAATGCATTAAAAGAGGGAAGTAATAAGCAAAAGAAAGTCCCTCTGGGAATGTATAATTTCACTTTTACTCATGACTCTTCATGCTGGGTTGGAAGAAAATAAACAGTGTAAACATGGAAAGTTAGCAGGCTGCTAAAGTGAGACTACAAAGCAAAGTTGTAAAACCCTCCTGTAACTGTTGCATTTATTATAGAAATGGGAAGAATGAGACAAAATAAGTGCAGTGATGTGCTGAAAGCAGGTCTCAGACTCACAATGAAGGACTGGGGCTCGTGTGGAAGCTGTGAGCAGCGTCATGCCCTGGAATGGGAAACTACCCACTGGGGCACACTGGTTTGGTTATTTTTATCAGAGAAAATATAAACCATCAGAAAGCTGAGATTCATCAAGGAAAGAAGGAAAATCCCAGAGGGACCTGTGTGTGAACACAGCATATATCAGTCAGAGGTGGCTCAATGGGCAGATCAGACCCAAGAGCTTTGGTTGGAACACAATTGCCTTGCTGCTGTTTGGGAGCTGGCCAATACTAAACACATGCATTTCTCCTACTAATATTAAGTGCCAGAGGGCATTAGGAGATGTCAAACACAGATATTTAGTTTAGCTGTTGTCTGACTTCAAAGGAGTAGGTGAGCATGAGACAGCCCATGACATGTTGAACAACTGGGCTAAGTCAGAGGGAGATTCACAGAGATCCAGGCAGAGTAAAGGAAGAAATCAGGATGGGAGCAAGATGGTGAAAAAGAAGGGAAGAAAGTGGAGGGGGAGTGAATGTTTTAAGCAGCCTTTATATTTAGAAGGTTCTTTGCAAGGCTGGGCGCAGGCAGAAATAGGAGAAGCTGAACTGCCTTCAGCAGAAGAAACATTTGAAAGCAGCACAGCCACCCAAGAGGACCAGGCAGACAGCTACACGTAGGGAACATACAGCGAGGCGTGTGGCAGAAGAAACAAGTGTGCTTAACTCCATTTGCCAGGGTTGTACTGTGTCCTGCTGGGCCTTCCAGGGAGTTTCAGAGGAGATGCGGGTGACGCATCTGATGATTGCAACCGACTGAACAGCCGGACTCCCGGCGCCCTGGCCTCGCAGGGGTGGATTTGTCTTCTCTGCCGAGGAAGCAGCTGCAGGAAGGCTCACGGGCAGATGTGCCAGGGCACCAGCTGTGTAGGGCAGGTGAACAGCAGCCTGGGATAGGAAGTCAGCCTTTCCCACTGGGTAGGATGTGACAAATGTCCTGTTGTTTCAATGAGATAATCTTCTGCCATTAGTCTAATCACTGTAATTAGTCATGGTGTGCTTGGTGGTGATGTCCCCTGGGATGTGTTTCAAAAAATTTCTTCCTGTTATGTGCCTGGAGGGTGCTGGATTTGGGAGTAAAGAACAATGCTGCTGTTGTTATCCACCAGAACAGGAAAGATCTGAGTGAAGGAGGCAGTTGCAGAGCATGACTTTCATCAGTCACAATAAAAAGATATGCAGAGGGGAATGTGGGTGAAAGTTAGGAAAGGAATAAGCTCGTTGTGCTGGATGGGATGTATGGATTTATAGACTCAAGTTAGGCCCTGTTGGGTTATTCGTCTGAGAGGGGTTTTGCCTTTAGCATACATTCTAGAGGAAGAGGGTCAGTCTGCAGCTACTAGGGTACTTAGAAATCCAGGAACAGGCATATGAAGTTCAGTGATACGTTTTTTATGCAGACATAAAGCAATTGCAGTGAAATAAAGGAGGTTCTTTAATTTCATGAGGCCTAAAAATGGGTATAGCCCACAAGGCTGTACATATCCATCTCCATTTTCTAATGTGCAGCAGCAATGGGCTTTACAGAATAAATGGAGCTAATCATTTCTAGGAGCTGGTCTGATCCATAGCTTGAGAAGCTCAGAGCTAGGGCTTGTTCCCTTGAGTCAGTTGTAACTCCTTTCTCCCATCTTAAAATCTTAATACAGAGAGCTGTGAAACTTCATGGGTGTTTGTAAAGCTTTCTGAATTGCTGCGATGAAAGATTGTCCTCTATAAAGTATATGGAGTTATTTCTAGATTCCTATGGGGTAGAGTACCCTCCATTTGTGTGTGTATTGGAGTTAAGGGCTGAATAGTAATTGTTGAAGCCTTGAATATTTACAGTGAGTTGTAAGAATGGAAGAATAGATAAACTTTCCATTAATGTAGGTAAAGAAACAGATATGCATTTAGTGAACATAAATGTGTATTTGCCAGCCTTTCAGGAACATAAAAAAAATGCTATTAAAGTAGAACAAAGCAACTTTAACTAAAATTAAGTAGAGCTTCTTTGTAGGAACAAGATAAACATCAGACAATAAGTAACTGCAAAACCCCTCAGAAAAACAATGCTATAGGAATACACACACCCTTTGTCACTCATGTCCCACATTTATGAAAAAGCATCAAATGCTGTGAACATGCTATCAGCAACATCTGTTTCCTCATTAGGGGATGCTGATCTACATTTAGTTATATTATTGTCTCACTTCCAGAAACCTCAGATTTCTGCTCCTTTGAAGACTGCACCAGCCACGCTTTTGGTTTCAGAGCAGTACTTCGTCATTCTGCAGTTTCTCTGCGCCTCCCACTGCCTTGTACATAAGATACAAAATGTTGCTTCCCAGTTCAACAGCTACGCTGGTTTATGTGCAGACGGAAGATTGTAGTAGGCAGGGAAAGTGTTTCTATAGAGGAGCTCTGAGTTTTAAAAGTAGCTGCAAAACTGACGGCCACATGGTCCCTATTTATTGTCTCCCAATGATTTCTGAGTTTAGCCAGAAAAAAATAAATCCTAATTCTTTTAATATGTTATAGAATTTTTATGCCACTGTAATTATAATGAAATCAGTAACAATGCAGTGCTGTAAAAGAAGTATGACATAATGGAAACAAGCATAGAGGTCGTACTTACTGACTCAGAACTAAACTCTTAGTGTGAGCATGAAGTTTGGTATTTTTGGTCCATCAATATTTTGTTTTTAAAACTTTTAACATTAGTGTACTATAAACCCAGTGTGACTTCTTTTCATATCCTTGGCCCCATAGAGATCTGATACTGGTGTCTAACTGATGTATTGGACGCTTTTACATGACTGTTGCATATATACCATCACTGATGCTGTATCTGTAAGAGTAATTCTGGCAATAACCATGAAGTAATATCATCACTCTTCCAGATAGTCTCAGGAGAAGCCAAAGGATGATGTTATGTCTAAGCAGTCCTTTAATCCTAGACGTATCTTTTAATGTCCTGATTTACATGTGTTTCAGCAATAGTGTGAAGAATCAGTCTACACTGAAGCTATATGTGTTTTTTTTCCTTGGGCTATCAATTTTTCAACTTCATCCATGGAAATAAATACTTTCCAAGAAAAACTATGTATTTTTTAGATCGATCTTGATATATCTGGATACTTATATAGATCATAGACATGTATGTTTGCTTTGGCGTTTATAATGTGGCTGTTTTTTTCATACCCATGTCTCAGTCCTACAAAAAGCTTAGACAAGATTGTCAGAAAGGTTTCTTAGATTAAATGGGTTTTGTTGTGATTGGTTTGTTTGCTTGTTTATTATAACTTTTCTATACTAATATCAGCCTTAATACAGTTGCATTTCTATTGCCAGAAATGCTTTTCTTGAAAGAACTGACTTTTGAAAAAATTCTGTACACTAATATAAATCATACCAACAAAAGACAATGTCATTGCTATAGGCTGTGCCTATGATAGAATTAGCTGCTTCAGCTGTGCCAACATGGCTCGTACTTGCATAACGATACCAACAAACCATTTCTGAAGTAGACCTTGCCCGAGGCACATTCTTAACTTTACATACTGCAAATAATTTCATTGATTTCAGAAATTATTTGTAAGATGAAATCTTGTCCCCGCATTCCCCAGGCTTCAGTGGCTCTACAAGCCATCCATGGGCTATAAAGCATTTTCAAACTCTGGACTAGAGCTGATAGAATCCCTGGGGCTACAGCAGAGGTAGAAACTTATCTTTTGATATTGAAGAGGTGAGAGAGACTTGTGGGTAAACTGGAAAACTTAGCAACGATATGTAAGTTATTATTGATGTGAAAGAGAGAAGGGAATGAGCAGAGCCTTGCATAGAAAGTAATAACATTGCCAAAAGGATGGTGTAGGAAAAGCAGCATTTCTGGATAAATAGCTGTGGAGCAAGACTGCATTTGTCAAGAGAATTATATCTCTACAGATGAGAGGATGCTATGGATGGCCTATTAGCGACACTATGTGGAAGCCATCTGCCAGGCTGAGGTATAGCTTACATACAAGAATCAAGAGCAAGCTTCAAGATGAAGATGACATTCAAGTTATGTGCTGGTGCAACAGGAAGATGCTGTTACTGTTTGCAAGTCATGAAGAAAGAAGATAATGGGCAGGAGAGTCTTGGGAAGAAAATGAAGATATCTGCTTAGCCATGATGAGTTCATGGTAATTGCTAAGCACACACATAAAAATATAAGAAAACAAGCTGAGATTCCCATTTGAACAGAAGGTGTGTCATTTTGTAAGTCATCAGGATAGCTGAATTTGTGTTTTCAAATGAGATGAAATGCGGAAGGGAAAGAGAAGGGGAAAAAAAAAAGGACAGAGGCCAATGGAACTACAGAAGAAAACTGAAAGATGTGGAGCATGAGGAGAGTTCAGTAGAAGATACACTGAGGGAGCACTTGGAGAAGGATTCAGGGAATGGTACCTCTGAAGCCTTAGAAAGAAACAGGTCAACAGTGGGAGCGTGGCCAAAGCTACTGAAGGGCCTAAGACATTGTAAAGGTATTGTTAGAAGTTGTTCTTATTGACTGTAAGTGCATAAACAAGATGTTTCTAGGCTGGATTTCTTTGAAAAAAATGCTAGATAATTATTGTAGTGATCTCAGAGGGGCTTATGTGTTTTGGTATGGATTTCTCAAGATGGGAGGGACTAAAGCATATTTGAAGTTTATTTGTATTATGAAGGGAAGTGCTAGGAGGAGAGAAGGTTGGTTGTGGGAGAGATCTGAGAATGAGAAGCAATCTGCCTCATGAACAGAGTTGGTTAGAGGAGACCCTTTTCATGCAATCATCAATGAATGATCCCTTGAACAAGAAAATTAGTGACTTGAACTGTAAATGAAACAGTCACATTGGGCTAGTCATGTAACACCATGGTCTACAATGTACATTTAATGAGAACGTAGCCCTATGAGTTTGACTGCTTTTCGTGATCTGTTTGAGTGCATGTATGTCTAACTCTGGGTGCATTTAAAAGATGTTTACTATGGCATTTGGTAAGTATGATGGACATGTACGTGAGATCCCGAAGGCTAAAGCAGGGTGAGAGCAGCGTCTTCCTGATGTCATACATCAAATATTGCATGGGACAGGCTGAGCTGCTGCAAATGCCACATGAAGCTCTTAACCATCCAGGAATTATTCCATGCCTTTCTGGTATTTTAGGCGTGTGTTCATGCCTTAGATGAGAATGCTTGTCCTGTGCCCCAGGAGATAAATTCTTCTGGTTCTTCTCAGCCAGTTTTGCACTCCCTTGTGCAGTATCACTGGTACAAATTAGATTGCTTATTTTGCTGCTGTGGTCCTTTTTAAAGTATGTTTTGCAGAGATTTAACCAAAATTTTAATCACCTCTTAATATAGTCAGCTTGCTGTGTTCAGATGGGCCAACTGAGGCATTAATACTGATATGGATGGGGACTTGTTGAATGATGGTATTATGTGAATGGTTTCAGCTAATTAGCACCTGTGTTTCTGTTCCATTTTATTTTCTGTAAGCGAATGCAGTAATGGACCATCCCTGAAGTTGTTGGAAGACAAGTAGACAGCAAGTGTTTTCTGTCCATAAATACCACTGTGAAAATGCAGTGACTCTGTTCTCCTCTTGCTGAGTGTGCTCAACGCCTGTTAGCATTAACGGGACTTACACATGTGCTCTGAGTGCAATGCACCCCATAGCCTCTGGGCAATAGAAACCCTTATCTTGCATTTCCATATTGCTGTATGGAACAAAAACCATTGTAAAAACAAATCCACCCCATCCCTCCATGGGTATTTTGTCTTGCTTCTCTCTTCATGAGAGCTAATTTGCAGTGAGACAACCCAAGGCTGACAAAAGAGAGCTTTGTTACTTTCTGCTAGCTTAAAGAGAGACAAGGGAAGACTTCTTGACGTGCTGCCGTCACTGTCCAGACCTTTTCTAAGCTTTATCTTTGGCTGCAGAGTTTGTGAGGTGAAAATCACCTCTCCTGAAAATGCTGTGCAGCTTCCATAGGATGAAATCACTGTCTGCAGGTTAGACTGTCGCTCCTGATTTACAAAAGTGTCACTGTAGCCAGGTAGCTTCAGACAACTCAGGATTCTAGAAGTTGTGATAAATACTGGTATCATCAAAGAAGCCAACCCAAGCACTTACCTGCCCTACAGGTACATCAGTGTGACTGTTAAATGGGGCTGCACCATGAAACTAGAACACTGAAATGATGGAGAGTCAGAAACATGGCAGAAAGAGGAAGGGGTCTTTTGATCGTTAAGTGAGCCAGTTTATCACATGTCGTTGTTTGAGCTCACAGGGCAACTGAGCATGAGCACTGAGAAGGGGAAAATAAGCAAAGATGCCGCTCACTCCCCTCTTCCACCCCACTTCTGGGAAGGAGGGAAGAAAAAGACCCAGGAACTTGAGATAAGGACAAGGAGGGATGATCTTGTCCTTTAAGGCACAGGCAAAAGCTAGTTAGGGGAATCAAAAAAGAACATGACTTCAATAGAGACACTAAAAATAAAAACACTTAACAGACAGAGTAGGGCCATGAGAAGCATTATCACATTTTGAAGACACCTTCCCCCACCCCTCCCTTCTTCCCAGGCTCAGTTCTTCTCCCGATATCTCTACCTCCTCCACTCCAGCAGCGCAGGGGGCGGGAAATGGGGCGTGTGGTCAGTCCTGCCACTTCTTCCACCTTGGAGTGGGGCGAACTTCTGTCATTCCTCCCCTGCCCCAGCACGGTCCCCCTCTCACAGAGCAGTCCTCCATAGACCAGCTCCAACATGAGTCCCTCTCACGGGCAAATGGGTCACCACCACATGTTCCTGCCCTCCCAGTGCCAAGCTTCAACAGCGGGACCTTCATCCCACAGGGTCCCAGCCTCCTTTGGGTGGAGCCCCCTGTCCCAGCGCAGGGTCCAACCCAGGCAGTGAATCGGTCTCTGCTCCAGCACACCTCCCTCCCTTCTCACAGAATCACCTTGGTTGGAAAAGCCTTTGAAGCTCCTCCAGCCCAACCATGACCCTCACCCTGACCATTCCCAACTCCCCCAGATCCCACAGCGCTGGGTCAGCCCGACTCTTCAACCCCTCCAGGGATCCCGGGGACTCCCCCCCTGCCCTGGGCAGCCCATTCCAATGCCCAACAGCCCCTTCTGCACAGAAATACTCCCTAAGAGCCAGTCTAAGCTGGATCTTCTCCTTCCTTCCACTGACCTCGGTGTTCACACAGATGTTCTCCTTGCAACTCCTCCTCCCAGGTTTCCCTTCTTAAATACGGCATCGCAGAGGGGCAGCTCATTGGCCCGGCCTTGGTGCAAAGGTGAGTCTGACTTGGAGCTGGGGGAGCTTCACAAGGCTTCTCACAGGGGTTCACCCTGTAGCCCCCTCCTCTGCTACCAAAAAACCCCACCACTCACTCAAACCAGGACAACATGGCCCTACAGACATTTATATGTGCGTAATTAAGGTGCTAAATTGCAGCACAGGGAAGTTAATGAAGGAACAGAGATTTAGGACAGCCTCACAGTGAGTGCCCTCAGACAAATAACGGAGCAACTGATGGATGAACTTCCTGTAGTGCTATTTAATTCCTTTTGGGGGCTTCTGCCAGCACCCTAAGCCTTGTGAACCACCTAATTCAGGAGTCAGTTTATTTTAAGTGCTGAAGCATCCATTTAAAACCCTAATCCCTGCACCTCTCTCAGGTGTGTCAGTAAATGTCATCTGTAAAAAACAAACCAGCAAACCACCCCATAGATTCCCTAGTGACAAAAATTCTAGTGACTCCTGCTTTTTATTCTGTATGCTGACAATCTCTTGGGACTGAATGTACCACTTATTCACCCTTTTAGTATCAAGATGTGCATCACACTGCTGGTTTTCAGAATGAGGGGAGAGTTGGGGGACAAAGGAAATGTTTTCCTTGTAGATATCCCTATGGGAAAGAGCCATTATGAATGGATTTGGTCTTCCTTGGTGCTTTCCACATGAGTCTTGCTTACACAGTACTTCTCCAAATTTCTAGGTCAAATCAATCTTTTTTGTAATACCTTTGACCTCACTCTTATTTGTATATATGACTAGCTGTTCTCAAGATAAGAAATACAAAAGAGGTAAGGAAAGGAGAGGCAGAGCACAGGTAGGGAGTAACTACATTTCTGTGTCTTCCACCACTGAGAAAGAAGGAGGAAAAAGAGCGGGAGGAGGAGCACATGGCTGTAGTTGCTTTCCCCCTCCCATTACTCCATCGTGCAGCAAATAACCTGAAGGACTGTTTGTACTTCCCCCACTAACTAAGCCACTACTGGAGATGATGATAGCTGACAGAAATAGTCGGTCATGACTGCACTAGCAATATTTCTCTCCTTCCCATTGCAGGGAGTGGAATGGTCCATACCTGTGCAGGGTCCTGCAGATGCTGTCTGGGGGTGGGGCAGGCAAGTGATAACTACCCTTGCCAGCCATTATATTCTTGCAGCTGTACAGGCATGGGATTATCTCAATGCTTTTCAAATGTTTCCCTTATCATACTCTCATCAGATGTGTACGTCATGATTCCAGTTTAAGAAATGTGTTTGTAGTGGTCTGTAATTCATATTAGAGAATCATGTTCCTCCTCCATCTTGTACCCTTGGGGAACGTACCTTGGCAGAAATGTCCACAGTTTCCTCCTACAGAAGTTTTATACAAGCTTGGTTATTAGTAAATACACTGATAATTCCTGAGATTAGAGCCACCCGTTCATGATGGTCATTTTAGCAGGTGAGGAGAATGAGCATCACTAGAAGTCCACAAAAGTGCAGGCAGCTTAAAAAAATGTTATGCTTTGTGGATGATGAAATAGAGCCTCCAGAGAGCTGATTTCTGGTATCCAAGCTATGCTACCTTATTCTCAAAGTGTAAGCAAAGGAAAGAATTATCCTGACTTTACACATTAGATTGGAAGCAGACTAAGTGTCAGTAAAATGATTTACCCAAAGTTAGAGAAGTGGCTTGTGTCAGAGCCAGGATTTGAATCATAATCATCTGAATCTCAGACTGGTGCTTTAGCCTCCAAAGTATGCTGTTGTTCTGGAGAAGAAAAGCCTGCAGTCAGTCACAGTTGCAGCTTTGGGGAAGTGACTGGCCAGAAAAATGAGTGTTAGCCAAATGTTTTTCATTTTTGTGTTTGTGTGAGAGAAGCTGTGCGTGCTCTAATTTGGTAAAAATTCAACTTCATCTCTTAATTAGAAGTTGTTATCTAAAAACTTTGCAGCACTCCCACATTTCTCCTGACAGCTTGGGCTGTGTGGCACAGGCAAGCTAGGATGGCTTTAAATGTCAAAATACGCTTTTCATTCTTGTGTGTGTATATATATATCAATGCATTATCAAGTAAAATAAAACCCTGCAGTGTGACAGATTACGTTTCTTTAATTGTCATCACTCTTTAAATGAATTTAAGGCTGTCAAGATAAATTTGCACTTCTAGAAACACTGGAAACCTTGAATCATCTAGGCTGAAAAGAGGGCCAGGCCTTGCTCTGCATACCTTTTGCTGGAATGTTGCTGGAGGTGGCTGAGCTGATTTGAATATATTTGGTTTTGAATGCTTTCTATCACTTTGCTAATTACATACCAGGCTGTATTTTATGCAGAACTCTAACCATTTTCCTCAACTTTATCAGCTACTTTTATTGTTTGTGGGAATAAAGAAGTGGGAAGCTCGTCTCCTGGGAAAGCTGGCTTGTCATGTTTTCCTGCTGAGGTGGCCTCTGATGCTGTGATTCTTGTGGAGGAAGAAGCCTGCGCACCCTGCTGCCTTAGAGAAGGCTTGTGAGATAGCAGTGGGCTGGAACTGGGAATCTCTTAGCTAAATTGGGCTTAAACTGGGCAACCTGGACCAGTTTAGCAGAAGTTGAAAGTGTAGTGGCTTCTTGTGAAGCCCACACCCAGGTGCTTTGCACAAGGCAGTGTTTTTTGTGGGGGTTGTTGTGACCCAAGTGCAGGACTGAAATGCTGGGGTTTCATCCCCAAGCCCCAAGTTAAGGTTGACACATGGGTGATTCCCACAGTCCTTCACCAAGGGGGGGTGAGTTTGCCTTTAGGCTTCCCTCCAGGGTGGTGCCGGCCTGGCAGACAGAGCCATTGGGTAAAGGAGCCCCAGGGGTCTGCATTCAGTAACCCAAGGCCAGGTGTCCCACTGAGGGATAACAGCTGGGACCCCTTGCAGGAGGGGCAGTGTCTGTCTGTGAGGTGGATGCCCTGTGCAGAGTTCCCTGTTGGGGAAGGACCTCCCGCCTCCCTGGGACTGGGCTCCAGTCAGGTCTGGCTTTTGTAAACGTGGGCTGTGTAGAGATTCAGGATGTGGCTTCTTGGTCTTATGTGTTTGGCTTGTTGGCTCAGTTGTCTCCCATCCCTTCTATGGCAGACTGCATGTCACCATTTATTCCACCCATTGTTGGTTGTGCAGTGTTGTTTTTGGGGTCAGTGGGATTGATGTCAATTATGTATAATCTGACTGACTTGTTTGTACCCCCAGAACTCACCCATGTACTGACCCTTTTGTATCAAATACAATTTGGTTATTGGTTCATCTTTATGCTGGCTGTGTCCTTTATGCTAGGCATAATAATTGGCAAAACAAGGACCCAGCACTCAGCCTTGTTGAACTCCTAGAGTTGGCATTGCTCCAGCCCATCCAGACCCCTCTGTGGAGCCTTCCCACCTTCCAGCACATCAACACCCTCCAGCAGATCTTCGGCGCGGAGAGCAGGATGGGCGGGTGCCTGGCCAGGCCTTGCCAGCATATGTTCCCTTTGCACGATGGCGGCAGTGGGCCGGGCACCTGGCGCCTCTCAGGCGATGGCGACACTAACGTGCTGGGGAAGGCTGGTGTGCGGTGCTGCCGTGGATCAGTGCGGGGCCCCACGGCTGTGCCGGCGGAGATGGGGGGAACAGCGGCCATCTCGCAGCAACCCGGGGGATGCGGGGAGAGGGGGCTGTGCCCTTCCCCTTGTTATAAATTTAGAAGCCAAAAGCCAAATATAGTTTTATAATTTTATTGAAATAAGAATAAGCAAAATCGTGTGGGGTATGCCAGGGAGTGTCCACTCCGGCACCAATGTACACCATGTAAACAAACCCACCCCCTTTATAGTCTTTTCTAATACATATTCATAAAATGGGTGTGTTTAGTCTGTGCAAGTGTAGTGGAGTTTTCTCAGATTCTGTGGTGTTGTTGAGGGGGGGTTCTCTGGTGTTTTTCCACTCTTCCCCTTCCCACGAGGGTCCTTCAGGTACTTTTCCATCAAAACAAGGCTCTTTCTGGTACTTTTCCACTAGGTGCAGTAACAACATAGTCAAAACACCAACACAGCCATTACATAGTCTGAGATTATGAAGCCTCCAACCAATTTAAAGATAAAGCCACAATAACTTTTCTCTTAACATATATACATTGTAAAATATTTACAACACATACATTTGTATTAAATGTCAATATATTTCATAAACACAAATCATCATCACGTTTATTACACTGCCTTTTCTTCCTGCCCTTGGCTGCATCCGCTGAGGGGAGACTGGGCTGGGGGAGTGAGACGGGACTGGGGGGCTGAGAAGACTCTGGGCTGCGGAGAGCCTGTTCTTGATTAGTTGGGTTTTTTTCCTTTTATGCAAGTATGTAAAAAACATGGGGGTTGAAACTAAATCTTTAAGGTCCTTTCCAACCCAAACCATTCTGTGACTGAGGGGAGCCTGACCTTGGAGTGTTGCAGGGAGACTGGGCTGAGGGGAGCTGGTCTTTGAGGGGACTTTTATTTGTTTTTTTTTATGCAAGTATGTGAAAAACATGGGGGTTGGAACTAGATCTTTAAAGTCTTTTCCAATCCAAAGCATTCTGTGACTGAGAAAAGCCTGTCCTTGGCGGGCTGAGGGGAGCCTGTCCTTGAGTGGACTTTATTTTAATCCAAGCATGTAAAATCATGGAGGTTGGAACTAAACCTTTAAGGCCTCAACCCAAACCATTCTATTATTCTGTGACTGAGGGGAGCCTGTCTTGGGGGGACTTGTCTTACACAAACATGTAAAAAAACCCATGGGGGTTGGAAATAGATGATCTTTATGGTCCCTTCCAACCCAAACCATTCTGTGATTCTGTGAACATTCCCGCCAGGTTTGGCATCATCTGCAGACTTGCTGAGGGAGCACTCAATCCCCTCCTCCAGATCACTGATACAGATATTAAACACAGCTGGCTCCAGTGCTGAGCCCTGGGAACACCACCTGTGACCAGCCACCAACTGGATTTAACTCCATTCACCACAGCTCTTGGGCCCGGCCATCAGCCAGTTTTATACCCAGCAAAGAGTACGGCCCTCCGAGCCACGAGCAGGCAGTTTCTGTAGGAGAATGCTGTGGGAAAGTGTCAAAGGCTTTACTGAATTCCAGGTAAACAACATCCACAGCCTTTTCCTCATTCACTAGTGGGTCAGATGACACAGATTGTTTCAAAATGGCGCTTTTTTACCACTAAAAGTAACTGCTTGTAGTATAAACAAGAGTCCAAGCCCCAGACATGTTCAGGAATGCTTCTGTGAAAGGAAACAGCATTCAAGACTTGCTGTTTGCCCTCGCAGGTTTTCAGGCCCTTTCTCTGTTTTGTGTGATATGCATAGGTGTATCTAAGGCCCATGGTTAGGAAAGCTTCCGCCACTTTAAGAAAACAAGGCTCCTAGAAACTCAAAGACACCAAAGAGGCTAGCTGCAGTGGGACCAGGCTTCCCTGAGGGAGGGGAGTCAGCTGGCTGAATGCGAGCCAGCAGTGTGCCCAGGGGGCCAAGAAGGCCAATGGCATCCTGGCTTGTGTCAGCACTGGTGTGGCCAGCAGGGACAGGGAAGGGATCTGAGCCCTGGGCTCGGCACTGCTGAGGCCGCCCCTCGCTGAGTGGGTTCAGTTTTGGGCCCCTCACTGCAAGAAAGACATTGAGGTGCTGGACTGTGTCCAAGGAGCAATGAAGCTGGTGAAGGGTTTACAGAACAAGTCTTACAAGGAGCAGCTGAGGGAACTGGGGTCATTTAGCCTGGAGAAAAGGAGGCTCAGGGGGAGACCTTATTGCTCTCTACAGCTACCCGAAAGGAGGTTGTAGCGAGGTGGGTTTTGGTCTCTTTTCCCAAGTAACAAGTGATAGAACAAGAGAAAATGGCCTCAAGTTGCACCAGGGCAGGTTTAGATTGGATATTAGAAAAAATTTCTTCACCGAAAGGGTTGTCAAGCACTGGAACAGACTGCCCAGGGAAGTGGTGGAGTCACCATCCCTGGAGGTGTTTAAAGGTTGTGTAGATGTGGTGCTTAGAGACAAGTGGTGGATGGGCAGCACTAGGTTAAGGGTTGGACTTGATGATCTTTTCCAGTCCACATGATTCTGTGTTCTTTTCCTAGTTCCCTTGATTTGGGATTTCTATGGTTCAGCTTAGGGATAAGAAGGAATCTTGCCAAAGAGGCTTTCAGGTCAGGGGTTTGGCCTCCAAAACAGGCCTCCAAAATAAAGGTACTTCATAAAAGGCGATGGCCTCTGGTATCTCTCACCGTCTGCATTAGGCAGAAAGGCACTGACTCCCTGCCATACCCTGAGGTGTAAGCTATAGCTGTTTACAGCTGTAGGACATGGCAAAGGGTGTCATTGCAAATATTCTCAAACAGAGCTGGAAATGCAGTATTTGATATCCAAATTCAGACTGGGGTCTGGGTCCAAATGGCTATAGCTTTTCTTTTCACATCAATGTAGATAATTCAGGTGAACAAAATTAAAACATATATTTGGGCCTGTCTGGAATTTTCTTACATGGCATATTTTTTATTTTTGGTGTCTTAAAGTTCTTTTTATTTTCCCCCTATCCTTTTACAGATGTTTGCACAGAATGTATTGCAAGGCATAAGCAAGCAGCAGAAGCTTCCCTTCCCTTTGACAGTTTGTGCCTTTCTAGCTCTGCCTTGGTTTTGGTATTTTCTTTTCCTCATTGTTGCTTGTTTGGGATAATACATAGTTATCAGAACCCTCTCTGCTGTGGTATGCCAGGATGATGGAAGGGCATCTCCTTGAAAACATTTACAAAGACAGCCCAGCATCTGAAAATTGGTGCTTCTCATATAGTAAGAGCTGCAGGTTACCAAAGCATGCATGGTTAACTAGGTATCTGTAGTGTTAACTAGACATCTGTAAATATTTCAGAAAATTTATGGAGAAAGCTTTTAGTTTTTTGTGGTTTTTTTTTTTTTTTTTTAAAGATAGTATGGATCAGCTGTTGCCAGTTTTGAGAATGTAGTGGAATAAATGTAGTCATATGACTACTAATGTCTCTGACTGTAGAATGAAGAGCATATTTCCAGGTTTAATACTGTGTTGTGGAGGATCTTTGCAAGTTAGGAATCTTAGAACTGGTTGTATTGTTAGGCTTTTCAGTATTGCATTATGTGTGTGTGAGGCAGGCTGAAGAGATGTATGCACATCAGCTATGGATATGTTGTTATAAAGTTGCTGCTAGGAGCTACAGAATAATGTGAGAAGGGGAACAAGGGAATAAATAGAAGCAAATTGAAACAATGACTCATCTGATACCTTAAGCATGAATTTCACCAGTAATTTCTAGCTAGGCAGAACTCCACAACTGCTGTTCTAGTTAGCTTTTCTTCCTTCTTTTAAAATACTTCATTTTGAGTTTGTTTACTATGCAGGAGCATCCTTTTGTGTGCTGCATATGTCTAAAGTCCTATGTTGCATTTGAGGGTCCCCAGCAGGGGTACTGGAGGTGCCAACCCTGACACTAAATTTTTTACTGCGATTAACAAAGCTCAGACTCTGGAAACCTTGAAACTGCATTAACAGGCCTGCTTGTCTGGATCTCTGGGTTGGGACATGCTGTTCAAATGGCAGTTGCAGGTAGGAAATTACAGGCAGGCAGCAACAGGGGCTCTAGCATCACCTTGAGTTCCACTTAAATGCCTGCTATATTTTGCAGCAGATGTATCACGTTAGTCAGTGATCACTGTATTTTCTGCCTTTTGATTCCCCCAGATTCATTTACCTGGTTAGATATTTTGTTGCCTTGACAGAAAATCTGTGAATTAAAAGCCAGAGATAGAATTCCCTTTTTCTTGTGCTGCCCTTCTGGATGCAAATGGGTGTCCTCTGTACACTCACAGCAGCAGCAGCAGCCAGACAAACTAGTAGGTTGCAACACTTTTCTTCTTCCTAAAATGAAGGAGAGACTAGTTCTGATTAAAATGCAGCCAGAGCCTCTAATACTGTAGTATTAATGGTGATTCTGGCCTTGACAAAAATAGCTGTTAAATGGGGAGTAAAAAGCTCTCCATGTTTGCCAAAGTTGTAATGAAAATGGTGGAGCTGTCATAAATACGATGTTCTTAGCTAAAATGATTATGGCTTAACAATTTTCCAATGCATTGCATTGGGTTATTTCCAGCACATTCAGATCTTAGTGTTGTAAAGGTTTAATAGAAAATCTTGACAGTAAGTCTTTATCTGTGCCAGAGGAAAAGGTAGGCAGTATTCATGAAATCCACTCACATTCTTTACTCACCACCTTCATGTTGCTCCCATGCTTATTTCTTGTCATCTTTATATGTGTCTTGACTCTCTCAAGAAACACTTGATCCAGCTTATGGCTGTGGACTACTAAATTCGACTGCTGGTGTGATGCAAACTACGTGAGCCTAACAGTCCTCATAGCCTTTAGATGCCCAGGCTGACTCCTCAGCAAGGATAAATCCATGGCATTCCTCGGAAGTGGCTGGATCTGTGACAACCCACAGTGCTTGGAGACTGAGCGCAATGATGCCTCTTCGATGCAAATTACTACTTTTAGGAAAAACGAGCGTTTACAAGGAATCAAGCGTGCATGGGTTAATGCTGAACTGTGAAGCAGGGCCAGAAGTTACATTTGACAGATCTTTGTTAGATGCCAAGGAACTGAGGGAAAATTTAAATACCAGCCTCTGTGATAAAATAGAACAATAGTAGTTGAGAAAATGCACAGAGTATTTTATTCCAAATGGCAAAATGACTAATGCTGTTCATTTATGATCCACACAGTGGGAAAGTGCATTTGCTTCCATGTAGATCCGATTTCCGTTTGTAGCAGAAGCTTGGCTCAGTAGCAGAACTTTAACATTGGATGGCTCCAGCTCTCATTAACAGTCAATACTGTTTCTTATTTATCCAGAACAGGGGCTGAACAACCCTTGGCATGTTTTCACTGGTACCTAATGTGGGCTTTTTAAGTGGAGGGAGAAACAGGCATGTTTGGAAGTTCTTCTGCTGGCCTGCAGGAATATTACTTGCTTTTTATTTTCATGTCTTCTGAAGTAAAAGGAGAAAATAAATTATTTCTCCTGAGGCCGAGAACTGCACAGAACCTAAGGTGGCATTAATGATCTTTGTAACTGCAGAGAGCATGTTGCTGGTTATGCAGGACACCCCAGAAATAGTGGACTGTTGATAGAGGTTCCTTGTTTATCTCATACTAGAGAGCAGTTTGGTCTAGAGGAGTATTCCCACTTGCAGTTAGTCGGTGTACCAGGAAATATCCTGCTTTTTATCTTTTGGTGTCTCAGTTGAGGAAAAAATGTAGCATAGCCTTGGCTAGCCTCATCAGACAGCAATAGAGAGCTCCCTGATTCTCACCTCCTGTTCTTCAGGGTTGTGTATGAGATGGGGTTATTCCTTAGTTAAGTATATGCTGAAGTGCCTTCCTGAATCCATAGACTTCTCTGTGGATTACTTTTATGAAGAAATAATAATAATAATAATAAAGTATTTTCTGCACTCCTGTGAAAATTATGTATTTTTTGCAGAGAAGGTGTATGACTGCACAAGCAAAAGAAATTGGATGTGTATTTTATTGCCTGTTAGTGGCTTTTCCAAAGCTTATAAGCTAGGTACATAATGCCTTTGGAATCCCTGTGTTAGTAATAGTGTTTACTACTAACACCTTAGTAATTGTGTTTTGGTAGCTTTGGTGGGCTAAAGAGATATGTGAGGGAAGATTTATGGGGAGGGGTGTTATGTTTTAGTAAATCAGCTGGTGTACACCTAAACAGACAATCTCTGAGAACCAGTAAACTTTAGGGAAAAAAAAATCAGTGAGAAAAATTATGAAATTGTCTCCTAAGAACACTTTGATGCAGGTGGTAAACACTTGAAAGACAAGAGCACGTACATACATACATACACGTCAGAATAAATAGCACTTAAGCTGCTGTTTTGCTGGTAGCTACAGTGTGTGTCTAGGTGAGGCTGTCGTGCCCTGTAACCGTGTGGTGTGCCTGCAGTGCCATTCACCTTTAGGTACTCCTTCCAGTGTCTGCCTCTCCCACTGGCTGCCTTTTTCCAGGGACCTGGTGTCTTCAGGTAGCAGCTGCCCCTCTGATCACCTAAACTGACTGCTATTGGATCTGTCTTGAATCCCACCTAGGGGTCATCAGACTTTTGCAGGGTCCTTCTGAATGCTGGATAATGTTCCTCAGATTTCTTTCTTGGGTGGTAAGTGTGCTGCTGAGAAATTGGTGGGATCCAACCTATCCCCTTGGAGAGATACCCTTTCCAGATCTGATCCATCAGATCAAAGATGCCCTGCTGTGATCAGTCAAGGCTCAGCTGCCTCCATGGATCACAGCTTCAGTTATTGATCCGTATGTCTATGCTGTACATAAACCATTTAGCTTTCCCAGATAAGAGCATCTTGCACCAGCTACCATTCTGGTACCCTTTGGTCAGAACTGAGGCCGTTAGCTGTCCTGTTTGAGAAGCATAGCTGGTAAACCACAAAAAAAATGGCAGCTCTGAGCTAACACAGTAATAGCAGTCCTCAGTCCCCTAGCCTACTCTGAAAAATATTGGACTAACTGCATGCTGCTGTACTTGCTGTGCACACTGGACATGGTTAGGACTCCCAGATGTGTGGCAGCCTTGGGTAAATATGAAATATTCTACTGGATATACCTGGAGAACAGCTGAAGTATGAAAATGCTACACTGAATCAATGGCTGATTCTCGCAAACAAAAAAAAAAATGTATTGGTTTCTTAGTCTTCCCTCTGGAAAACCTGGAAGTGTCGAAAAACATTTTAGTATAGCCACTACTACTCATAAAAGGAGACTTTATGGTAAAGAAGGCACCTGCTACAAGTCAGACAAGCTAAATAGCATTTTTTACATGCACTGTTCAAAATTGAATTACCTAAGAAGAGTAATTTTTTGGGGGGGTTGTTTTCTGTTGAATGCTGCATGTGTGATTCCATTTAGAAAAGTTAAAATGCTGAACATTTATGCTACTGTCTTGTTATGATTATATTTGGTTCTCAATTTCCTCCCAATTTGCATTCTAAGGAGCTAGACTAGGAGCAGTTACATGGATGTAGTAACACAGGAGATAATTATTTTTTTCAGTAGGCACCATGGCATTCCTTATTTGTATATTTGTTCTAATTGAGGTTGCTGACGTTCTGGCTCTTGATGTAGGAGAGGGAAATAGAGGGTGTAAGGGAAGAAATTAAGAGGGAAAAACCAAGCTGTGATCTAAGAAGAGGGAGAGTATCTACAAGAACTTCTGAAAGAATCCCCTGATTTGATGCATTTTGCATTATCTGACAAGTTAACATATCACAGTAAAAGAAGCCAAAATGAAAGGTAAACACATGGGAAATAGTTGGCATTTTCTGTTGCTGATTTGACATTTTATTGTTGCAGGGAATTTGGTGTCTCTATTGCAAGTAGAATTAAGTTTTCCTGATAACATACGTGACAGCACCACATGCACACCTGCAGACTTCATTGACAGAAGATTCTTTTGTACACAAAAATGAGTGCTCTTATTACAGGCACATTCATTTTCAATAGTTTCACCTCCTTTTGGCAATACATTCAGATAATTTAGATACTAAATACCTGTGTTGCAAGGTCTTGAGTTCATGAAGGAAGACAGTTCTGAGTCAGAGTAACATTAGCACAGTGTCCTTTTTCAACAGTAGCTCAGAACAAATGCTTTAGGAAATGGTAAATAAATAAGACATATAGTGATTATTCATGAGTGTTCTGTCTGTGCCTAGATGCCATTGAGCAATATGGCTGGATCACTGCAAGCCCGAAGCAGAAGGTGAGAGTTACTACTTCCAGTTTTCCTCCCGAAATAGGAATAAGTGCAAATGTCATAACTTGAGCTTTCCTTGTTTGCAATCTGGATTTGCATCAGTGCAGGTGGATCAGTTCTTGGCTTCTGCCTCCCAGCTGGGGTTGGTTCTGTAAACTTCTCACCCCTGGGGAGTGGGTGAGACTTCTCACAGTGCTGGGCATAACGTCACAATGACACAAACACAAATTAAGCCTCCAGTTAGCGACTGTCCTGCACTGTACTTGCAGACCTGGCTCTGGGTAGCTGTAGAGGTGTTTGTCTCTCTCATGCACATGTATTTTGGCTGGATAGTGATGATAACTATTTATGATTACTAGCACTTGAGGCTGCTGAAGAAGAGGAAAGAAATGCATGTTTGTGGGTGTCTTCGTGTTTGGTTTCTGTCTGCATGTAAGTGCAAGAGGTTTACCAGGCCGCTAGCTTGGGATGTAAGCTAGAAATACACCACCTTTTTAGGATTCTCTTCCTTTCCCTTCCTTCCTGTGCGATCTCCCCCAAGCGGTGCTAGAAAGCGGCAGCAATTATATCAGCTGTCAGGTCTTTCCCTTCACCTTTTTAAGCAGGATCCACAGCCTGGCTGTACTTCTTGAAGAGTAACAGAAAGACCCAAGATGCCTCTGAGTTTGAGCATTATAGCTGCTATTTATAATAATTTGATATTCTCCCTGAAAACTGAAGCTATAGGATTGATGTATTGGTTTCAGATTCTTTTTCTGTTGGTCTTCAGTTGCATGGACTGTTTTAACACTAGTGATCGATAGTTTCGTTATTTCTCTTCTCCTATAAGCATATAGGATCTTTATGAAAAAGTGATTTGGGATTTCTTCATTATGCCTGAAAATGTCTTAAAAGATGCCTCGCACGGTGCTAATTCTCAAAAGTGAGATGAGTAGTGTGGATTTTCTGGGAGAACAAAAACTTTAAAACTTGTTGAAATTCGACACCCTAAATCGCTACTTTTAAAATTTGTTTCTTCTTCCTCCTTTCTTATATATTAAGGCCCCTTTGATAATTGTCATAGTGACTGCTACATTACTTTTGGTAACTTCTTCTTCTGATACCTAAAAACTGTTAGTGCGCTTTGTATAGGGTTTTGTATTTGTGGGTTTTTTTGTTCTTTTGACCATTGATCCCAAGCCACTTCCCCATGGCATAAAATTGAGGACAGAAGGAAAAAGATTCTCTTTTAAAATCAAGTGTGTAAATAAGTATTTTAAACTCTTCATTTAAAAGATGTCCTCATATTGCTACTCTCAGTTTTAGACACTCCTCTGACTATCCCTCAACATCACGATATGAGCCAGTGAGTTCAGCTGGGAGAATGGTGAATAATTTCCTATCTGGTGTTGGCAGTCTCCAAGGGAGCCTCGTTAAAAATTCATGGAGGTTATCTTGGCTCTTCACCTTCGGGTTTTCAAAAAGTTTGAGGCTTGCTGAATAAGGTATTAAAAGCAGAAGGTATTATCAGACAGCCTCAGGTTTGTATTAGCGTAGGGTTTTTTTCCCCTTTGAATTCTATTTGGTAGTATGTAAGGAGAACCTTCAATATTCTGCTGGAAAGGAATGGGTTTTATACCAGTCTTTTACACTGATTTGTGAGCGCCAACAATTTGAGACACTGTCCTTGAACTGATAGTAATTTAGCAGGTAGGAATACTTCCTAATTTTTAGGTGAAAAGGGATAGAAACTGTCAAGCTACATGCATAGGGTTTATGTTAGCTGGACTTTCTCTTGGCTTTTTGTGGCTGATGGGGTTTCTGGTGTCTCACTGCAAATGTGAAAGGGACTTCTGGAGAGTCAGCTCATTGCAGAAATAGCAGAAGGCTGTTCACTGAGAATAATCTCTCATAGAGACATGAATTCACAGCAACAGCATTTCTTCTGCTTTATTTCCCACAGCACTAGGCTAAAGTGGCTCAGCCTTCCAGACATTACGGGCTTGTTTGTTTAACACCTTTTCTGAGCTTTAGGGCATTGATGTCAGATCTGGCCCACTTAAGATATGTTTCATGTTCTTCTACACACTCTAATTGTAGTTTTCTTGTTCCTTACGGGTCTCCTTCATTGCTGCTTTCCTCACACTCCCCCTACACTTTCTTAATAGACTCTGTGTATGAAACAGCAAAGGTTGGATTCCCAGTACAAAGTCTTGCTTAAAAGGGCCAGATCCTTTGGAGCTGCAGAAGCAGTCTGCATGGTGGTGAAGGTACTCAGTTGTGAGTGATTTGAGAAACATTCCTGTAATTATGCTGGTCCTTTTTCAGAAATGGACTATCTCCAGAATGTCAGTTGCCACAGCTTTGGGTATATCTGGTCAAGGATTTGTCTTTAAGTGACATGTAGCATTAAAGTTACTCTAGGTATATGTGTGTACTGTAGGTTCCATTGCAGTGGCTCTTTGAAGGGATCTTACAGGGGTTGCTGCCCCTAAAACTCACTAGGAAGCCTGGCAGGTTAAGGCATCTGCTGCTTAGTGGTGACCGTAACTGTTTTCCTATGAACTTGGCAGCCTCACCCTTTGCATGCTGCTTCTTTCATCATCCTGAAAACTCTAGATGGCAGGGACCATTGTTTAATACAAGATGTGATACTGCTGACCTGTGGATTCTTACCTAAACCTCCAGATGCTTCCACAGGTTAAGAACTAATAATGGACTATTGTTCGTAGTTCTGTCAGTTTTGTGTTGTGCCTCTTGTGTTTTAACCATGTATGTCTGAGAAATGCCTACCGTTATTTTGCATTGTCTAAAGCAACAGATGAGCAAGTTAAGTCAGTGAGTCTGACGGTTCTTAGGTATTTGGACCCCTTATCTATGCCCAGCTGTGCACTTGCTCTTGGGTTTCTCTCTGCCAAAGTGCTTGTATATTGTGTTGATTAAAGTTAATTATGCAAAAACATGATTAGTTATTCTTTATTGTTATTTATTCCTCCACAGTAAGACTAGATTGCATTTTTTATTTCTGAAGTACACTTGTAGAATCCTGTACGTTCAAGACAGCACAGCTGTAAAAGTTTCTAGTGGTCAGTATTCTCTGTGTAATCTTGAAAGGTTAGTCAGGTGTCTAGCTCTGATTTGTTGCTAATTATTTATTAAAGACAATTCCATATATTCTATATAAAAAGCCATTGTTGTGGGTTTTGTGATTTTTTTCTGGGTTGCCTTGGCCTTGTGGTCTTCCTTAAAACATGTAGTGATTTCTGTTGGACATGTATTGATTTTTATTTGTGTCTGCAGTCTGTCAGTTAGCTGAAGTTGTCATTATATATTTGTTAAATGCAGGCTGGGGTTAGTGGTGTACAAAACAAACCATATAGACAGTCATTGCTCTGAGCTAATCTTATCTCCTGGAGCAAAGCATTTCTGAGGAATTTCTAATTTTGACAACTGGGATCAAATGTCTGACTTCTGAGGGCTGACAATAATGCCAGGGGCTGAGCTGCTTTGTCCTGTTGATAGCAACTGTGCAGTTTAAAAACCACACTAAATGCCAGGGAACCATGCATCTTCTCTGGTCAGGTTCGGGGCGGGGGGTAAGGCTTTAGCTGTAGAAGTCTTTATGGGGCAGAAATGCTGCGGCTGCTCAGAGTAAAAATAGTTCTGGGTTTTCAATGGCTGCATTCCATGGCTGGAGCCTGAAATCATGAATCAGGGCTCAGCTCTCTGTCTGTGCGAGACCAACTGTGAGAGCTCTGCAGACAGACACAGGAGGGGAGCAGCTAGCTGAGATGAGTCCGAGCCCAGCACCGCTGATACTCTGGGAGGGACCTGTGTTACTTGTACACTCTCAGCAAGGTATCGTACATTAATATTTTGCTTTCCAGTAGGAGTGTAGTTACTTGAGTGTGAATAATTAAAAATCTACTGAAGTGTGCAAAATTTCCCACTAAACCAAAGATGACTTTTAAGAAGTGTCTGTTTCGCAGAGACTTGTAGCTTCACACCTTACAAGCTTCCAGAGAACTGGGATGATACATTGTGATTGAAAGGGTGTGCTGCTCATTCCACCTGAACAATTTTAGTGATGGTGTTTGTCCTTGATTTTTGCATGGCAGTTTTTTTTTCCAGAAATTTTCTAGCCTGGAAATTTAGATACATAGTTACTAGCCTTTTGAGGCCTTCCTGCAATACTGATTTTTTTAAAATGGTACCTAAAACATGGATGCTTAACTCAGAGATCTCTCTAAAGCTTCAAACTCTGTCAGCTTTGTGACATGAGAATTATGCAGGTTTAAATCCTGTTTTGAGCATTCAGATTATTATTCTCAGTGGTTTAAAACACAGCACAATTTCATGAAGAGTGAATTTTGTACTTGCAGTCAGGACTTTTTATTGAAAGTGTTGCTAGGATGCTACCAAGTTTTCATGACCAGCATTATCTTTGAAAGCAGAAAACAAAAACCTTTTTTGTTTGGGGTTGTGGGGTGCTTTTTTGCTCTCTGAGACATTTAAAATATCTATCCTCCAGGCCGTTGGTAGTAGGACCTTGAGAAATGGATGTTCCTGCAGTTTTTGGCATTCCCTGTGAGTTGAATAACTGTATGATCCGCCTTCCAGAGTGAGTTGCTAGATTTCATGTTGCTAGAAGTACCCAAACCAGCCGCATGTGCAGCTTGACTGTTCCAGTAGTGCCCTGGGCAAAACTCTGCAAATCCACACACGGTAGCCTTGCAGCCAGGCACAGCATTCAAGTGCATTCATCTGTTTTTTACCTAGGCCCCGGGATGCAGCAGCGCACTCTCGGTGTATCTGCTGGCGCTGATCCTCCGCACTGCCCTGTGTGTCTGGCGCGGTGGCAGCACCTGCCCTTTGCTTTGCTGGTGCTTTACATGTAAGGTGGCACCTCCAGCTCTGCTGTGTCCAGGTGCTGCTGGATGGGCGTGTGTTAGAGTGGGTAGCTTAGCATGGCACTGGGTACCAGTATTCCTGTTTTAGCAAACCAACTGCCTTTTTTTTTTTTTTTTTTTTTTTTTTTTTTTTTTTTCCCTCTTCTAGTGTGCTGGCACAGCTTACTTCCCTGAATGTTGCTGATATTCAGAGTTAAGGATACTGTTTTCTCAGGCAGCTCCCACACTGGGAGGCTGATCTTTAACAGATAACCAAAGTGAATTTGGGAAATCTCACATGAAGAAACAACTTTGTAAAGTGAGAAGCATATCGCTCTAAGATGAGGAGTAAAACTGTACAAGTCAAAGTAGTTCAATGTCATAAGCTACATTAGTGAGGTGTTAGGTACAGTTATAGGATGATTAACAAACATAAGGAATTTTTAAATCTACATAATTTTATTTTACTTGAGACATCTTAGTGTGTAAAGGACTGGGCTTGGGTGCAGGACCTGGATTCTATTTCAGCCTTGCTGATGGAATTGAGTCACCTAATTTTCTTGCTTTTCAGTTCCCAATCTGTATAATGAGGATGATTTTACAGCTGAGGTGTTATGGGGATAAAATCTATTTATCGCAAATGTAAGTGCAAATGCCATCTTCACCCCTTCAGAGCTGCCAAACTGACTGCCAATGCACCACTCCTTGGAGGCCCATCCCACTTCTGAAACGGGAGTTCTGTGTGCTTCTCACTAATGCCATTTTACAGAGGGTGAATGTGGGCTGCGGGCAGTTTTAAAGGATATTCCAAGAGTTGTATAAAGTCCGAGGACAAGAATAGATGCTGTAATCCTGCCTACCGGTGTCCTATGTGCTGGCCTCACTGTATGTTCCCCTTTTGGGAGGTTCAGTAAGAGTTAGAAATATGTTGCAGGACATTAGGTTAGTCATCAGCACTGCACAAAAATAGTTGAACGAGTATATTAAAGAAGTGACATGGCAAAACTCTTGGTGTAATTGAACCAATAGCAGAGCTGCCTAAAATAACAAGAACACAAGAAAGTCCTTTCTAACTGCAGCACTTTATCTAATGCCATTTTCACCTACTGTGGATAGAAGGATGAGAGGTATCTCAAATATTCTGGTAGTGGTCCCAGATATTATGCGCCCTTTGTGTTAGGAATTACAGCACTTCAAGCTATCTGCCAGAGTTGTCAGCTAAGGTGAATAACTGAAGATTTGGATGTTTGCCCAAGCTGTCTGGATTTAATTATCCTGTGAAACCTCATTAGAGATGAGCTGCACCTGTGATACTAAGAGGGAACTATTTTGAAGGTAGTTCAAACCCCAATTCATAGTTCAATTTGAAAAATACTCTCTTAGAATCTGAAAGTTTTTGCATCCCCATGTACTTTGTTACAAGTAAGTGTTCAGTCCTGATCTAATTTTTCTGAGGGAGCAGGAAATGGAGAAGATGCATTTGGTAGCCAAAATGATCTTGTTAAATTGGAATTACAGTCTGAAAAAAATGGATAAATGCAGTATATTTCACCTGAGAAATAATCACCTGCATAAGTACAAATAGGCCTATAAAAGAAGATCGGGGGGTTATTGTGGTTCACAAGGTGAATTTAAGTCGGGAATGTTGTGTTGCTTCAAAAGGCAAAGCCATCTTGCAATGCAAAACCAGAATATTATCGCCCATGAGACCTGTGAAATGATCCATCTCTTTGGCTCTTAGTACAGTCTCAGCTGGTATATAGTTCGGATTTTGGGAGCTGCAGTTGAAAGATGTGGATCAACTGGACAATTTGATACGAGCGCAGTGAGAGCGATCAAGGTCAAAATAAAATCTGAAGGGAAGATTGCGTGAATTGAAGTTATTTGGCAAAGAAGATATTGCTAAGGATATTTAGTGACATTTTGCAAACATGTAAATGGCTGCTGGAAAGAGGAAGGGAAGAGCTCTTCTTTGTAGGTGTAGGGTAAGAAGTAATAGGCTTCAGTCACAGAATAGATTCAGGTTTGTTCACCAATGAAGTAAATGTCTGTCTGGGGTGACATAGATATGACCTGTTCTGCTGTCATCCATGGATCTTTTCAAGTCTCTCCCAATTCTGTGATTCTATAATTCTGCATGATTATGTGCTTTGAGTTGAAAATGAATGTCCTTAATCCTCTGCAGCAGACAATGTGCTCACTGTCTCCCGGAGAACCTGTTCCTGCAACTAGGGCTGATGCTATTATAGATAATAGTAGCTGGGCAGAGGGAAGGGGTTGGGTGGATATGTAATCTTTCGGCAGTCATAAACAACGTGGAGACATGAGTCAGGAATGATTGGTTATTCTGTTTCTCAGGGTACAAAAGCTGTGGTATAGCCACTTGTATTGTTGGGTGGTAAATGCAAAACAGGGAAGGACTTTTTCACACCAGAATTAATTAACCTGAGGAGTTTATTGCTGTTAGATGTGTTGGATGGTGAAAATAGACAATACTATGCCAGCAGATCTGTCAAAAGCATTTAAACATAAATATACAATTCCAGCGCAGAAATTGTCCAAAACACACGTTGCTGGAGGGATTGTATACCATGGAGGCTATCACTATGTTTGTGCCCTGTTCTCATACTCTTGGCACTTGAAAGTGGTGTCTGTCAGAGTTTGAAGGGGGAGCTGGGTCCAAAATTTATTGAAGGAGGGTTTTCTCTTTCTCCATTCTGCAGTGCGCAGCCTGTGAAGGCATCCACATGCCTGATAATCAGCACATTTAAAATAGCCTTTTGCCTGTCAGGATCTGAGAAGAGCCCTGACCAGGATAACTTCTGTTCCCAGCTGAGAAGTATTCTGTCAGCACTCCCACTTCGATCCGAGAAGTGCAGTGGAACAGCTGGGGTGGAGTGGGAAGAGACAGCAGAAATTCAGTCCCAGGCATTAGACATTCTCCTGCCTTTGCTGGGGATTTCAGGGCATGTGCTTCCTAGATTATTTCCAGCCAGATCTGTGCTGTGAAGTATCAAGTCTTTGCTGTTAAGGATAACTTAGGAAGCCCCGTCATGAGACATTTCTGAGTATGAAGCTTGGCCTGGCTTATAGGAGCGGTTGCGGATAGCCAGGAAGTATGTGAGCAAGGTCAGATAAAAACTGCATAAATGCTATGTGTCGATTTTTTCTCTCACAAAATTGCCCTGTCTTTAGCAGGATGATATAATGAATAATCCTAAAATAATTTCTGTATCAATCATGCTGCCATTCTGTTAGGATTATGTGTTGTGAGGACATAGCTATACAGGATTGATATGCTAGGATAGGAGGTGGCATGCACACAGCAGACTCTCGGTGCTGTTCTGTCTGTAAGCTTTCCTCTGCCAACACTGTTGACAGGAGTGAGCTATGAATTTTACCTGTGGGGCAAACATTTCAAAGTGTTGACAAAAGAGGATTGAGTGCAATGGCAGAGGCTATCTGGTAGGAGAACACAAGACCGGGAAAGGCCCTAAGGAGAGCTAAGCACCTCTGGTCACGGTCAGCTTGTTACAGAATAGCATCTTGATGGGCCAGCCTGCTGGAGCACATTGTTAGAGGGAATATTCCTGGCAGACAGGATGCAGATAGATAACAAAATGGAAATCAGGCAGAATAATGTCCATATGAGGAGTCTTTTTAGTCCAGTAAGGCGTACACTGATGTGGAAGAGTGTCTTGTAGTTCTAGAGCACAATGCCCTGATCAGTGAGCAAAAATACTGGTGTTTAGATTTGGAAAGGTATTGTGGTAGCTAGCTCTCTTATTAGGAAGCTAAAAGTACCTTTACAAGTCTGGAATAAAGCTATAGGAGACAAGAGCTCTTTGAGGGTTGGCTGAATGGTAGGGCAGTTGTACTTGGCTAGAATAATGGATAGAAATCATTATTTCAAGCTGAAAAATAGCATACATGTGAAATCCTCCTCAAAACTTTGTTATTGTCTTTCTAGGTATTGTTTCAAGATTTTTCTGTTTTTCTAATGTTAAGCCTTTTAAGACAAAGCAAAAGTATCCCATAATGTACAGACCCTGAAAAAGGATTCTGCAAATTAAAACTGAAAAAAGATCACTTTAACATTTTCTCACCAGATTTTACTGCAGATCATTCCCAAATCATAAGTCTTCTGAATTGAAAAGCAGCAACACTTTCAAAACGGGCTGTACTTCATAGGCATGACAAAAAATTACCACACCAGGCATTGACCCAACTAATCTGGACATTGGCCAATACTGCATAGCTTAGGAGTACCTCATTTAGTGGTTGGTTTCTCTCATCTTTTATAAATAAATTTTAAATCCTATTTAACATAAGTGCAAGTGTTATTATGAGCTGTATAGAAGTCCAATCCTAGTGCACATCCTGCAGAGGTCTTGGAAAGGAAGGCGCTTGGTTGTGATCAGGTGGTGTAGCTATAGCAGAACTGATGTTGCACAAGAGGAATTTTTATCCTTTGCAGAAGAATTTAGAGCAACCTGTGAGATAGTTTAAATTAATGCTGTCTGAATTAGTACCTGTGATTGGCTCTCATCACAGACTACTTGATTCAGCGCCCTGAACAGCACACTCTCAGGTGTCTGATGTGGCTCTCCGTGCCTATCCCTGCCCTCAGCAGCCCCTATATCCATTTTGGACCATCTATACCAGAATAATGCTGTCTGGGACAGAATGCGCCTGGTGCTGGAAAATCCCCAACTTGTTTTGATAGCAGCTTTACAGTTGCTTTGTGCATTCTGAACAGCCAAATCAGTCAGATGAGGAACTGAATAACTGACCCTTTATGTTCCTGTCATGTGCCCACCTTAAAAAAAATTCACCCTGAAGGTTAATAAAATAAAGAAATAAATAATAAAAAAATAAAGCATTTTTATGCAGCACCTCCAAGTCCCTTGATAGTCCTTGTGGAAGTGACAAACATGCCCTCAGGGTTTGCAATGTATATTGTGTGTTGCATATACCTCATAATGAATATTCTAGTGGCTATTCCACTGTAGTTATTTCTGAAGTCCCAACTGAAATGGGAGATTTTTCTGCAGGATGTTGTACTTGGTGCACACTAATTCCTTCTGAACTTGTGATCTGCTTTGCTGAAATGGAATTTCCCTGCAGAAGAATTTGCCCTCCTGATATTGAACTAATAATATGAATGTTTATGTGTTTCTGTTTGAAAGGGCTGGTAGCCACAGAGCACAACTGGCTTGTAATAATACTCAAGTTATTATTGTGAAATAGGTGTCAGGTTGTTTGTTTTCTTTTTTTCCTGGAGGTGTATTTAATGATGTATTAAATACAGCAAATTTCCACTCAAAATGAAGAACAATTCTTCCTTATATTCTCGGTTTCATTACTAGGATTTCGGCAAAGTTTATTTGGAGTTGTTTGTCCCCCAAACCTATTTTATTGATGCCTATGCTAAAGCAAAACTCACTGGTCAGATGAGAGGAAAAATACATATGTGTACAGTGACATATCTGCAGTGATATCATCTGCTTTATGGAGAAATGCCTTTTAGTTCATCTTGTACATCTGTATCCTTAGCAGCAGGTGCCACTGCCAGACAATTCATCAAAGTTAATGTGATTGCTGAGAAATGCTAAAGCCTTTTTTTTTTTTTATTGCTGTGGGAGGTGGTGTAAAGCACTGTGTACTCTGTGGGAGGGGAAGAGGCTATGCTGACAAACAAGCTGGAAAGGTGGACTTTTCAACTCTACTTTGTTCAGGATTAAGTATAAAAAAACAAATGTCCTCTCTGTGGCTTGTGATGAGGAGCAAATGTGGGACACTGTGTCTCAGCAGGAGGTGGGAGCACAAGTTCAGCGAGAGGGAGGCCATCTGGTAGGTGGGGTGGAATACACTTGCAGGAAGAACAGGGATGAAAAGTGAATATGGATTTTTTCCAGTTGAAATGATGCCGATTTAGTCATGCCGTCAGCAGAGACTGGACATTTGCATTCTTCCCTTGGCGGGTGGCTTTAAAAGCAGCGCACGCTGCTTGGCAGATTGTACTGGGCAACTGTACCAGCCCATCCCACCAAGTTTTTGGCTTTACTACTTGTAGCTGCTGATGCTTACTAACTGGTGAGTGGCAGGATTTGCTGAGTTTTGATGCCTGTCTGAACTTTTGCCCTGCATTGACAAGACTGGTCTGGAGACCACCAAAAATCAGGAGTTTGCATATGTGTGGCTGGATAGGAAGTAGCCAGGTTTGGGAGGAGGGAGCCTGGAGCTGTAGTAAACAAACCCCAGGAGCACGTGTGCTAGTGCTGGAATGATAAATGGCTACGAAAGGGTGCTCTGTGGCATCAGAGGGGGGAAATGTTAGCAGAGAGCTAATTTACAGGAAAATAAAATGATACAAAGCAGACAATGATAGAATTAACAACAAATTGCTAGCAATATATACTGTCATCAGCAGGCGTGGAAATGAGGGTGGAGCGTGCAAGTCTGAATGGAGGCATGCCCCCACACAGACAGCCCCTTTGGTTAGAAGTATACACTGCTCAAACCCCTGGTAGGTCCTAATGCCAAGACGGACACAGGTTTAGGAGCTGGGAGGCTGTGTCCTTCCTTCTCAACATGCAGCTGCACATGTAAGAAGCATCTGTGTTATGGGAAGGACAGCTGAGGCGCCTTTTCCTCACATCAATGCTTGTACGCACAGAAGACAGCAGTAGGGAAACATCTGAGAAGTTGAGCGTGAGCTAAACATGCTTGGTGACAGAATAGTGATGCCAGGGAGGTTGGAGATGCCAAGCAGGGAACAATTTAAGCCTAATAGGAGAACAGAAGTGACGATGAAATGGTGAGGTCTCACAAGTGTTTCATGGGACAGAAAGCTCAGGCATGTATGCAATAATACAGTTAAGAGCTCAGGACCTGCAGTGTGATTATATTAGTAAACCACGCGATAATCAGATTGGCCTTCACAGAAAAGATGTAAACAGTATCACCTTGTGATTCTGCCACACTCTCTGTGCAAAGCCAGAGCTGAATTAGAAATCAACTTAGTCTCAGGGCACCAGATTTAAATCCTACAGCCCAGTTTAATTGCAGTTCATAGCCAAACTTTTTCTAAATTGTACAGTGATGCCAGTGCAATGTTCTTTTCCTTGTCCTTTGTATAACCTTTCCTGGTCCTATTTGAAATTGGGGAGTGTGGGTAATATCTACGGCAATTGTTTGGTTTATTGATTTTTTCATGCCCTAAAGTGAAAGGGCTATCAGCACAATAACTTGGATATATGAAACAAAGATTTGAATTCTAATTTGTTCAATATTTTAGAAAAGTCGGATTTTCATTTTCATAGCCAAGTTCTGACTGTGTTTGAAGGACAGGATCCCCCATAGAATAAACTTTGACTTCCTCATTTCTTTGTGCTTTTAAGTAGTTTGAGGTGCTTTGATGCTTATCTAGTGATAATAGTCTGGGTTTTTTTTTTTCAGGAGAAAGTTTTATTTCCTGAAATAGCTGGTAGCTGAGGTTTTGGACCCAGAAGTCCAATCTCAGTGTTGTTTTCCATAAAGGACATAAGTGAGAGAACGCCTTCTTCTGGCAGAAGAGGAGGAAGTGAGTAATCACTGCTGAAAGTGGAGCATTATTTATAAAGGCTGCTTAGAGCTTCAGACACGTTGGTCTTCTGTTGAGTAGCATTTGTTTGTGCATCTATATCCCATTCTTCCCACAAGTTCTATTAACGACTACATTGAACTCAAAAAGGATCAATGTCTTAATGTCTTTTCACCGAGTATCAAATGTTAGGGGTGTCTCATTAAGGCAAGTAACAGTATTCTTAATGGTAAGTTCATCCACAAGTCAGGACAGGTTTTATCCATCCACTCATAAAATCTGACCTTTACAGAAGTCTATCTTTTCAAGTATTGTATGTGTTACAGATTCTTCTTGAGATTCTCATTGGGTTTCATTTTTTTCCTACATTAGACTGCATGTGAATCCTGACAGAGTTTGGGGAACTTCCTTTTCCTTATAAATGGAATCTTACGGCCAAATAAAATAGCATAAACAATTTCAAATGCATAAAGCAAAGTAGAGTTCAGAGATATAAATTCAGTTCCCTGGTATAATTTAAATAAACAACTCAACCAACAGAAAGTCCCATAATCTAGTTCACATGAGCAGATGTTTGGCAGGATTGAGCATGGTGCATTTGCAGTCTCTGCTTATCACAGAACCAGGACCGTATGCATCACTGCCACATGCTCCTCTTTTCCCTTCATCCCAGGGAAACTAATCTTGTCAAGAAAAGAAAGTAGGAGGAGGAAATTTATCATTCCAGCACAAGCTGGATACAATTCCTGTACTCAATGTTTGTCAGCAGAGGCTGGGCTGGGAGATGCCTTATATCTTTCAGACAGCCTACTGCAGATAGCAGATAGGAATTTCAATGTCTGATCTTACTTGTAGTGTAGTTTTGTTTATTTTTTAACGCGTGTGAATTATAAAGATATTTTCTTCAACAGACTCTGACACTGAAATGTTTGACAATGCAGCATCTCTCCTTTGTGTGGCATATACAAGTGGTTTGTTAACTGTACAACTGTAATTTCTATTTTATCATAAATGAAGAATGGGAGAGACATGTTGGGAGCAGAAGCTTCATATAAAATGGAAAATTTACTTTAAGATTCCAAAAAGTACCATTAGATTTGGAAGGGTTTCCCTTTTCCCTCAGGTGGAGAAAATCTTTCAGTTTCGACCATGGTATCAGTACAGTGAGTGTTAGTATAAACAGTTTGTCAATTGTTATAGAATAGTCTCTCCTGTTAACATCCTTGGACTAAATTTTCAGTCCTTACTACCTGAGCTGTAAAACCAGGAATTCACATAAAGAGTTGTAGTAGCTTTTGATGGAGAAGTCTCCCACTTACGATAACCGACAGAGGATCTGTGGCCTGAGCAGCTCTGAGAATGGTGAGGTGCTGTGAATACAAGGTGGAGAAGCAGGGGACTTTTGATTTATGAAGGAAACTTAAATGGGGTCATCTGCTGCTGCGGTGAGGGGCTGAGTATCACAGAAGTTGTGGGTGTGTAGGGGAATCAGCATAACAAAATTCAGTGGGAGATTTTATGGAAGGGGATAGTAGTATTTATTCCCAAAATCTTTAAATAAGTTGATTTTGCCTGCTTACACTCATTTTGTCATAGATTTCATTCATCTGCATGCTTGTACCCACAAGCACTGGGAGGTGTACATCCAAGTGCTCTGGCAAGCATCTCTTGTGTGTGACGCACAGGACAAAGGATGCCTGATGTCACGTCTCGGAAGTTCTTCCTGATGTAAGGAGCATGTTTTTGGACAGATCTTTTGTGCTCTTTAGGATTTAGCAGTGGTTGCAGGGTGGTGCTTTTCTTCAGAGCCTTGCTTACACTATCTTCCATAAATCTTAGGCCATGTTACCACCCCTTGCCTGTTTTCCTCTTGGTCTAAGGAGTGTCGGAGTGGTGGAGTGACACTGCCACAACCTCGGTGTGATCTTTGTTAGCAGAGCAGGCCTTTTGTTTAACCCTTTGTCCTTCTGTTTCTTCTGGTGCTTGCACCTACACATTTCTGTGCAGACTGTGTTTATGCCACTCTTCATATTTCTGTAACAAATCTCCACAGGTGGAATTTTTAACTCTGTAGAAGTAAAATTCTTGTGGACGTCAAAGAGAGTGAGTTGTGTCAGTGCTCAGTACTTTGGAAAATTACCTCCTTAGAAATCCTGTTGTATAACACCCCTCTCCAAATGGGGGAGGCATCCCCAACATCAGGTCTGGACTAGATAGAATAATGTTATGACCCTGTTGTAGTTGTAGAAACGTACTGTTGCATGAGCACAGAGAAGCAGTTAAGCTTTTGCTTGAACCTGAAACTATGTGTGACACTGTTTCCAGGTGGCACCTGTTTTCAGACTTTTGTCCCACGAGAACAACTTTGTTTCCTCTGCTTAGCAGAAAGATTTAGACCTCTGGAAAAGTGAACTTTGCTCTGGTGTTACTGTGCTGTCAGGGCTCAGCACCAAATCGCGTATTCATCCAAGTTGTTCTGCATGGTTGCTACCTCTTGGTCACCTTTAGCTTTTGTGCCCCTTGGCTAACTGCAGGAGACAACTTCACTTAGCTGAGGATCCAGAGAATAACTGGAAGAGAGAGTACTTTGATGCAGGACAGCAATGCCAGGAAGAGCTGCTCACACAGCTCGAGAAGATTGTGGTTCCAAGAGGCAGTTCACTCATGCGTACAGAAAAGAGATACCAACCTTGGGCTGCTGAGAAATTTTCTCGAGAACCCCCCTCTTCCTCCTCAACTTAGTGTCTTTTGTGGTGCGCTAGAGTTATTAATACCAAGTCTATCAGCACACTATAGTTTGTAGTCTTCTGTGGAGAGTCCTCGGTGATTGTGTTGCATTAGTACTTCAGCTTTTGCACAGCATATGTGAGTTTCATGCGTCAGTGGCTTTTGTCACAAGAGTGCTTGGTTATTGAAGCTGTCGAATGAGCCTACCTGCAGTGATTTGAATGTTTGATTAAAACTTGATTTGATTCCTCTATCTGAGCTGAATATTCTGCAAAAAGGCCAAAACACCGCAGTGGTCTGAGACAAGGGGAAATGTGAAGGGAGAAGTGGGGAATGAGGGTAGGGGCAGAAAGCAGAAAGTTGCTGAAACGTTCTGTAACCACTTAGAACTATAATTTAAGTTCAGTATAATTTGCAAGCTAAAAGCAATCTTTTGCAAAATTCTCAACGTACGCTACGTTGTGGGTGGATATGAAGATTACTGCCTTTTAAAGAGTTGGCAGTGGGGTTTGGCAGAGGGGAGGATACAAAAAGCAAGTTGTTTTTGCATGCAAACCCAGTGTTGGTGAGGTCTCTGTAACACAACTACTGTGGAGATTAAATAAGTATTTGAGATAGCAACTCTGAGGTGGGGTCCCTAGACTACCTCACCTGCATGATTCCCTTTTCTCCACAAGCTGAAGAAGCCAGGAGCTATGGAAAAAAGAGTGGGAAAGGAACTAAAAATGTTATGAATGTTAGAAGGAAACTTCCCACTCTTTAGCACAATATCCTTGAATATATAACCCAGTCTGGAAAGAAATTTAGTTGGTACTCAGGTGTCAACTGTTTGGGAAGCAGCGAGTTTCCTAAGTACTGAGGAACAGTTTGGGCTTTAGCCTGTGGCAGGATGGGAGTGAGGACTCTGGCAAGCTCGAGTGAGTCGTTTAAACATCAGCATGGAAAATCCCAAAATTCACAGAGCAGCTACCAGTGAGCTTCTGTGTAAAATTTCATCCATGATTTATTATGTGCTTGCAGCTGTCAGGCTTTTTCACCCTACTGCGCTCTCTCCAGATGTTTGCCTGGGACTCACCGTGCAGCACCAAAGGAAAGCACTGCTAGAAGATCACACAGCTGTATTTGACTAAACCACTTCTGGGGGGTGGTGGGCAGCAGTGAAATCTTATGGCTCAGTAGTGAGCCTGGAGCATAATAGCCAAGCGGTTGTGCTGTCAGCTCTTCAGGGGTCCCGGGAGCAATCCTGGTGACTGGTTGTGCTTTGTCAGGTGTCTCACAGTGTCAGACCTAACTTGGTCTGCCCTCTTTGCATAAACAGGAAAATCTGTCAGCAGTACCAAGGAGGTCCGGTTTCCTTGGGAACTTAGTGCTAAGTCTTATTTACAACGTGGGATGGATGCTTGGAGCAGCAGGGTAGGGAGAGCATGTTATCAGACCTCCTGACGCCTTGTGTCTTGAAGTTGCCAGCATTTGGGAGTGCCTCACTGAGCACTGATGGCAGGGACAAGCCAAAAGGCTATTTTCTTAACTCCTGATGCTCCCCTGCTGCATCCCCTTCCATGTTGGGCATGTGAAGTTAGCAGATGGGCTTCCCCCAAGGTGACACATACTTACCTGCAGGGAAGAGAAGCTCTTGTACCAAGTCCCCAGTGAAAGTGCCGCTGCTGGCAGGCAGGCAGCTCTGCCGCTTGGCAGCAGGCCTCTGAGAGAAGATTACTTTGTCCTTGTTCTTAGTCCTGTTCGCCAGGTTCCCTTCTGATTGCCAGGCTGGTAATGCATGGGGGAGATAACCCTGGTTCAGTGAGCAGCAATTCAGTCTGTCATCAAACAGAAAATATTTGGGCAGAATTAACAGAACCCTCTGCTAAACTAATTTGGTATCAGACTTGTGGGTGTGGCTCTTTGGTACAAGTATTTTTTTTTTTGGTTTGTCTTTCTGCAGAGAGGACTGAAATCTTCCACCAGAATCTCTCTCTGTCCCTTACAGGCCTGTTCACAACTTTTGCAGTCCACCTTCACGCTCTTTGCCTTCAGACTAAACTGCTGCCCCTCATCTCTCTGCATCCGGCTTCCCAGCAGCAGAGGTTTTGTTCCCTTTTCCCCAGCACTCCCATCTCCAGCTCTGCAGACCATGAGACTTGTTTGTGCTGTCGCTCTCCATGGCTTGCTGAGTTTTCCAGACACTTCAGGTAGTCCTGCCAGTCTAGTCCCGTCCCTCCCAACCCCTGACCTCCTCCAAAAGAAATATATACGTCATTGCTTCAGAGTGGTGTTCCTTTGTGAAATTTGGCCGCTTTCTCTGTTGGAAAACAGGATATATCTTTCCTATTTTGATTCTCATCTCCTCATTTTTCCCACCTTCCTAGCTGCTGCTAATGGCTTTGGCTGTGTCTGAGTGTGACTCCTAATCCCAGAGGGCATAACTGGTTGAGATCCAGGTCACAAATAACACTTGTGTTCACAGGATCTTGTCTAGATAAGCCTCAGTGAAGATTCCTGCCATAGTATACAGGAAGGTGTATTACTGTGCCCTGCACAGGTGTTAAGACTTCATTATATGTGGGAACCAAGATGTCTGTGGACTTCTCTCAGTAATATAGCTACAAAGGATCTCTTAACACACTTTACCATGCAGGGATTCCCACACATACTTGCAAGCATTGCATACTGCCAGTTTTTCAAATTTTCCTATGACAGGGCAGACCTCGTGTCTCTGGTACTTCTTGAATTACTTTATTGTCTATCTTCCATAGCAAATATAACAGGTGATACACACACGTGTGGGTATATCCACCTGAAGCATTTGTACTCTCTGTCCAGAGTATCTAGCTGTGAAAGCACTGGATTCATTATTTGGTGTGAGGGCCATGAGAACAGTTTATCATGATACTAATGTGGTTGGGATTTACTGAGCAGTAAGTGCAGAAGAAAACACACTTTTTTGTTTATTGGCCATCTTCAGTGAGCTTCCGAACGCAATTTTTTCTCCAGTGTTTCAATTTAAGATACGAGTTAACTGATTTGATTTTATGAAGAAGTCACTCTTCACCCTCTGCTGTAGGTATAAAGCAGCAAATGAAGAGATAAAACTGGATGTGGAGGAATGTGAAGTGGTTATGATGGCTGCATGGGGCATGATAGACAGCAGCAGGGTTTCACAAGGAGAGAGGTTTATAGCATCACAGCTGCTGGCTGCATCTTTCCGATGCCCAAACCTGGGTGGAAATTTCTCTGTGCAATCTAAAGTCTTGCTGTTACTGAACATTAGGAAGGCATCATGTTCATGAACACTTTATTTATATGCGCATACCGGGCATATAGAGAGGATGAAATTGCTAATTGAGTGTGGCTATATCAAAGCAGATCTTGCTTCTGTACTTCTTCATGTTTTGGCAGCCTAATAGTGGCATTTGTTTTGTTGCTGTTGTGTTTTCCTGTAGCCATTTGTTGCTGAGTTGTGATTTCCATGTGTCTGTTGCAGCCGAATCCTCAGATGCACAAGGGCCAGGATTTTCACTCAAAAATGTCAAATAGGAGACAGTAACCCAAGTACAGAGCAAGGGGCCTAGGCAGTCACAATTCTCCTTTTTATAATCTGCTCTGGCCAGCAATTTTCTGTTTTGGTACAAAAACAAATCCGGAAAACCAGCCAGATTCCTTTTATAAGGTGTTGGCCCTATTTGGCATGTTTTGATATACAGTGATAATGGTGAGCGCTCAGAGCTGTGCTGGCTGGCCTCTGCAGTGTGCAATTCTGTTCCAATGCAGCAGACACTGAGGTAGTTTTAATGCTGTCCATTTGGTTAGCGTCTGCCTAAAACATCCCAGAACACTGGTTTTCTTAGCATTAAAAAATCAGTTATTTTACCTTTGTGAAAAATAGTTTGCTTTCTCCTTTAGTAACTTGCTGCTGTCTGCTCTCCCATGCAACTACTGCTTACTTGCTGTCACTGTTCAGCTCATCCAGGGTGACATTGTCCTCTTGTTTTGACAATGAACTTAATCTATTTGTGCAGTTCAAAGTACAGGCTGTGTGGCCAGTGATGGAAATGCACGGGCTTAGGCAGTTTATAACGAAATACAGTCTCTTACTTCAGCTGCTTTGAAGCCACTGCAAATCAGTTGTTGGATTTAATGTGTCTTTGGGGATGTGAAATGAATTTAGTGGCTTCTAGCTGGTTGTAGTGAATCAGGTGTTCACCTCATGAAATACTCCAATATAATCAAGCTTTGTGGGTGGCAGACTTAGCAGGTATGCCAGTGGCTATATCAAACTGGATGTAGCTTACTCGACCAACAGGGATTTTGATAAACCAAGTTGGAGGCAATTTAACAGACAGATCATTGAGTAGGAGCTTCCTACTGTAGCTGCCTGTACTGCATGGGTTGCAGACACAGGATAGTAGGACTTTGAGTAAATGGCACTGCAGAGCCGAGTTAGGTGGTAGGATCAATAATTTCCTGTTCGAGTCTCTTAGTGCTGCTGGGGTGGGGGATCTGCCTCGGTACAATGTTAGCACTGTGAAAAATCAAAGTCTGGGCTATGAATCTGGTGCCTTTCAGTAGCAATAGATTCCAAGTAGTTGCACAGAAGAGCAGATAGCAAGTTACTTAAGAGAAAGCAAACTATTTCTGATAAATTTGAAAACACTCGAGTTGTCCTTGCTAAGTAATGGGTTACACGTTATCTGGCTGAAACACCTTCCCAGAAAAAACTTGTGTCCCTCCTGGGAGCACTGGTGGGGTGGGAATGGCTGCAAAGCCTCTCTCCATGCCAGGTACTATCAGAAATGTTTGCTGCGAAGATGAGACTGGAGCAAGGCACGTTGTTTATGTTACCTGGATTTTTAGATTAATTGTGGCTCTAAAATGTAGCCAGCTTCATTAGACTTTAGACCATGCTTTCGTGGAGATACTAGGACTCTGGCTTCTTAAATGGAAGTAGCTATGCACTAAGTATTAACACCAGAAAACTCCAGTCACAGGCAGCAGATGCACAGTAGTTCGCCCTTGCCTGGCAAATTTCCTTCCTTAATGCCAGAAGTCAGAAACAGCACCACATTTCTTTCCTTTTACCTTTTTGGCCTTGAATTCTCTGCACTCTGTAAACTAATATGTAGCTCAGCATCTATTTCCAGAAGTCATACATTTCCCTTGATTTACATTGTTTAATCAGTGAGGATGCAGTGGATGCATATACTGTGAACAAGACCATCTTTATTGCAATCACTTTTCTGACTGCAAGCTTCAGCTTTCAAGGCAATTAAAAGATAAGCGCACAGGTATGTAAAACTGCCTTCTGCTTGTTACAGTGATGGTGTTTGCTTGGGCTATTTTCTGTTATTCTCTGCAGCCATCAAAGCATTTCCTCCTAGTAATTCCTGCTAGTCACCAGAAACTTAGCTATATAAATTCCCCTCCTTCTCCTTCCATTGGTAGGAGTCTAAGACAAATCAAGAGATTCAAGATATTCAAGTTCTGTCTATGGATTAGTGTCCTGTGGTGGAAACTGTTCTCGGGTTACAGGAAAAATACTAAAAATAAGCAGTTGTGTATCTGCTACGGAGCTTTTCAGTATCAGTGCAGCAGTAGAGGGAAGAGCCTAGCCATATGGGAGATATCATCAGTATGCATTGGATGAAATATAAATGCAGCTTTAGTGAGCCAAAAAGGTAAACTGTTGTTGAACTGTCTTCAGTCTGTGTTTTTCGTGGGTCTAGACTAATGATGAAGCAATGAACAATAAAATGTGTGTTGACCTAATGAATAAGAGATGCTGCTGAGATACAAGGGACTACCTCAATTCCTGCCTTTCTCACTGCTCTGCTGGGTAATTGTTCCTTATTTGTGCTTCGCTACCTATATCTGTCAGTTGGCAATAATGATAATCATCTCCGTTTTAAAGCTTGTTGGGCTATACCAGTGAAGAGCATACGTAGGATCTGGACACAATCGTCTTTTTATTTTCTTCACCACAGGCCAGGAGTGAGAGAAAGGAAAGACATAGTTGCTACCTGAAAGATGAACAACAGGGACTTTAAATGCATTCTGAAGGATTTTAGAGCTGCCCTGTCCACAGTGCTTTTTTGAGGACTTGAGGTCAGATAATATACCAATTTGTATTGTGCTACCATGGTATTTCCCCAGAAGATTTCAGTGCTTTGTAAGCAACTGTCACTGTGATTTTAGGCCCCCGGTTGGTTGCATCTGATGGCCTTTTCTTGTGTTTTGAATCACTTTATTCTCATCAAGTGGAAGAGGAGAGTTTATGATGGAGTGTTCTCTCATCCATTTCTTACGGTCACTGTGTCTGGTATTTTACAGATGCTTCAGGAGTGGAAATGACTGAAAAATCCGTGATATTTGTATGCTCTTCTCCTCCACAACTCTCTGATCTATGGTGGTATTACTTCTCTGCTATTTGTAGGTCACACTTTTGCAGAGCTATCAGTGCACAATACTTCTAACTTTGTCAGTTTGTACTTTATATACATCTCAGGTCAACTAAAGTACATCCATTTGTAATATGATTGATAGTCCTTTGGGTCTGGCCCCTCATCCTAGATTCTGGGTGTTCAGCTTTTCCACCATATATCTTCTTTTTTAACATAACTGTGTAAATACCCTGCACTTGTGTGGCCATACTTAAACTCTCCGTGTCCCTTCTGTGACAAGCCACTTATAATTTGTAACCACGTTTCTATGAATTTTTGTAAAAAGTCTCCGTATACTTTTCCCTTACTGCTTAGGTCTGCCAGAGTATCTCTTGTTGTCTGTCAGGTGACTTACTCTCAGTAAAAATATATTCCTCATTTAATATTTGGAATGCAATCTGAGACACAGTAGGTCCATCTTCCGCCTGTCAGGCAACCTGTCGTCTTTTCACGCTCTCCTTCCAAAACTCTGTGATTCTTGAAGTGTTTCACCTCCTGCCTTGCCCTCAATATACAGCCTGTTTGAGTTCTATCACTGTGTTACGCAGCCCCTGTAGATCGTGGAATTGGAGAATAATTCATGTTGGAAGTGACACCAAGAGGTCATCTGGTCTGATCCCTTGTGCCAAGCAGGACCAGCTTTCAAGTTATATAGGTTTGGTCACTCGGGGCCTTTTTAAATCTTAAGTTTTGTCTTCATCTCCAAAGAGGGAGATTCCCCATGTCTAGGAGCCCCTGTTCCAATGTTGGACAACCTCACAGTGATTCCTCCTTTCCCCTTCTCCCCCCAGTATCTAGTGAGATTTTCCTTATTATAAGTTGTGGCCATTGCTTCTCCTATTCCTGTGCAGCTCTGGAGAGACTCTGGGTTCATCTTCTGCATACCTTCCCTTGATGTTGCTGAAGCCAGCAGTACCATCCTTTAACCCTCTGTTAAGACTGCTTGAGTCCAGTTCTCAGCCTTTTATTTATCACATGCTCGTGCCCTTCTGCTAGCCTTGGTCCAGCGTGCCAATGTCTTTTTTCTACTGGGGAGCCCTAAACTGGCCCCACTGCTGCAGATACACTCTTGCCAGTTCTGAGTGGAGCAATCTAATCGCTTCCATTGATCCTCTGGCTTCCTTTCTTTTAATGCAGCCCAGTACACAGCCCATCCTCACCCCTGAGGGCAACCGCTGATTTATTTTTGATTTGTTGGCCACTAGAACCCCAGATCAGTCTCCACAAAGTCATTTTCCAGCCAGTTGGCTGGAGGATAACTTACTGTGGTAAATTATACAGAAGATAATAGGATGGTATTATATGTTTATTGTCTTAACTGTATTTTGGGTTTTTGAAACCTGTTTTCAAGAGATTAATATTATTCTCCCATGTTCCTTTTTTTTTCAGGATTTTCTTTACATCTTCATTTTTAACCCAAGGCTTAGTAAATACTTGTAATATCCAGAACAGTTGTTATCCTCTTATAAATTATTTGAGAGTCTTTATTTTCCAGGCACTACTAATCATTCTGCAAAGCTCAGTATCAGGAAATACCTAACTAATGCTTCTCAATATTTGCAGCCCAGTGTGAGGCACCTTACCAGGGCCTGTGATTTTATTGGAGTTTTGTCCCCTGCTTTTGTTATCACTGCAGAACAAATGGAACTAGAGAAGTGAGATATATCTTGGTATAACTTGCAGTTCATTTCCATGTTTATTTCCAAAATTCTAATCTACTGTTTCTGTGCAAGTCCCTTAAAATCTGTTAGAAAGAAGGAAAGAACCCTGCTGGAGTTTTGGGACTCCCACAGTGAATTTGCAGGATTTGGGGAGTAAGATACTCTTTCTTGCAAATTTAAGCTATTTGTTTTGAAATTCCGTGAAGACCACCAGCAGAATACCCTGGCGCTGCTTTAGAAGCAGCTTTTGGATGAGAAGGCTTTTTAAGGAAATGTTTTCTGAAGGGTTTGGTCTGAACTCTTCATTTGAAATGACTTTTGAGTGCTCCAGTTCTTGGTTTAATCTTTTCTAGGGGCTCTCCCTGTGTTGCTTGTAGGGAGGTAAAGCTTGAAAATCTCCAGGTATCACTATGATGGGAGGAAGACTTGACAATGCAGCAACTTTGTCTCTGAGTAGAAAACTCTATTTTGCAGGCTTTCTTAGAGAATGATTCATGATCCTTAGGGCAATGAGGAGGGCACACAGCAAGCTCTCTGCCCTGGACTTCAGGAGAGCAGACTTCAGTCTCTTTGGGGATCTGCTTGACAGGGTAACATGAGATAATGCCCTGGAGGAAAGAGGGGCCCAAGAAAGCTGGTTAAGGTTCAAGAATCACCTCCTCCAAGCTCAGGAGCGATGCATCCCAACAAAGAGGAAGTCAAGTAAGAGTGCTGAGAGGCTGCATGGATGGATAAGGAGCTCCTGGATAAGCTCAGACACAAAAAGGAAGCCTACAGAGGGTGGAAGCAAGGACAGGCAGCCTGGAGGGATATAGAGAAATTGTCTGAGCAGCCAGGGATCAGGTCAGAAAGGTGAAAGCCCTGATAGAATTAAGCCTGGCCAGGGATGTGAGGGACAACAAAAAAAGCTTTTACGGGTACATTGGTGATAACAGGAAGACTAGGGAAAATGTGGACCCTCTCCAGAAGGAAATTGGTGACCTGGTTATGTGTGATAAGGAGAAGACTGAGGTAGTCAATGACTTTTTTGCCTCGATCTTCACTGGCAAGTGCTCCAGCCACACCACCCAAGATACAGAAGGCAAAGGCAGGGACTGGGGGAAGGGAAAACCACCCACTGCAGGAGCAGATCAGGTTCAAGACCATCTAAGGAACCTGAAGGTGCACAAGACCATGGGACCTGATGAGATGCATCTGCTGGTTCTGAGGGAATTCACTGGCCATCTTCTTTGAGGAGGTGTGGCAGTCCAGTGAAGTTCCTGCTGACTGGAAAAGGGGAAACAAACCCCTAATTTTAAAAATAGGAAATAAAGAGGACCCAGGAAACAGCAGACCAGTCAGTCTCACCTCTGTGCCCAGCAAGATCCTGGAAGCTGTGCACATGGGAAATAAGGAGGTGATTGTTTACAGCCAAAATGGCTTCACATACCTGACAAATCTGGTGGCCTTCTATGATGAGGTTAGTGTTGGTGGATAAGGGAAGAGCAACCAATGTCATCTACCTGGACTTGTGTGAAGCAGTGTCTCACACGACATCCTTGTTTCTGTATTGGAGAGACATGGATTTGATGGATGGACCACTCGTGGATAAGGAATTGGCTGGATGGTCAGACTCAGAGAGTTGCAGTCGATGTCTCGATGTCCAAGTGCAGAGCACTGACAAGTGCTGCTTCTCAGGGATTGGCGGTTGAAGCGGTGCTGTTTAACATCTTTGTAAGTGACATAGACAGTGGGATTGAGGCACCCTCAGCAAATTCGCTGATGACACCAAGCTGTGCAATGTGGCCGATGTGCTGGAGGGAAGGGCTGTGCCATCCACAGGGACTTGAACATTCTGGAGAAGTAGGACCATGCCGACCTCATGAAGTTCAGCAAGGCCAAGTGCAAGGTCCTGCACAGCACAATCACAGCACAAATACAGGCTGGGTGAGGGGTGGATTGAGAGCAGCCCTGAGGAGAAGGACTTGGGGGTGATAGTGGATGAAAAACTGACTGTGAGCTGGCAATGTGCGCTCACAGCCCAGAAAGGCAACCATGTCCTGGGCTGCATCAAGTGGAGTGTGGCCAGCAGGCTGAGGGAGGGGATTCTCCTCCTCTACTCCACTCTCATCAGACCCCCCTTCAGTGCTGTGTCCAGCACTGGCGGCACCAACATCAGAAGGACACAGATGTGCTTGAGCGGGGCCAGAGGAGGCCACGAAGATGGTCGGGGGGCTTGAGCACCCCCCTGTCAGAATAGGCTGAGAGAGTTGGGGGGTTCAGCTGGAGAAGAGAAGGCTCCAGGGAGACCTCAGAGCGGCGTCTCAGCACTTAAAGGGGCTACAGGAAAGGGAGGAGGGACTCTGTATGGGGGAGTGTAGGGATAGAATGAGGGGTAACAGTTTTAAACTGAAAGAGGGCAGATTCAGATTATAGATAAGGAAGAAATTCTCCCCTGTGAGGGTGGTGAGGCCCTGGCACAGGCTGCCCAGAGCAGCTGTGGCTGCCCCCTCCCTGGAAGGGTTCAAGGCCAGGTTGGACGGGGCTTTGGGCAACCTGGGCTGGTGGAAGGTGTCCCTGCCCATGGCAGGGGGGTTGGAACTGGGTGATCTTTAAGGTCCCTTCCATCCCAAACCATTCTGTGATTCCCTGTCATTATTCTGCTTTACCGCTGTTGTATTTACTGAACTGGAATGTATTTCGTGTCAAAAGAAAGGCATGCTGCTGTTCTTATGTTGAAGTGCCAGCTCTTCCTCTCCTGCCATCCCTTGCATCCTGACATTCTCCATCTCAAAAACTAAATGTCTTTCTAGTGTCGTGCTAATGATTATGGGTCTCATTTGACCAGAATGTGAAGGTCCAGTTGATTTCCCCTCTGGAAGCAATGTACCCTGCAGGTTTCTAAATCCAAAAGCATTTATATGTAAATATGGCAAAAGGGTCTCAAAATTAAAATCTGTCATCCGTACAGATGCCAAACTAGTGCAAAATCAAAAATGTAACCCAGTAGTCACTGTATCTATTCCACAGGAGTAACAATAAACAGTAGGCTGAAACAGCTTTTCATGGATTGCCTGAGGGTTGGTTTGTTGTTGTTGTTGTTGTTTTTTGTTGTTTTTTGTTGTTGGTTTTTTGTTTGTTTTGTTTTTGGGGTTTTTTTAAACAGCATTCCCTACCCTACAGATCAGCTGCAAGAACAGGAATTACAGTCTGCAAAAATACAGTCTATTCCTTGTCCTGAAGCAGTGGCAGGCTGAGATGGTCTGTCATCAGGAGTGTCACTCATGTCACAGAGTCACTCATGTCATGATACATTACACAGGCAGTGTTTTCATGGCTGTACCCATGTTGCTAAACACGGGACCCACCTTTACTATTAGAACCCTCTTTTCTGGGTTAATTCAAGCTGAATTTTGTGTGCACTAAAACCCCAACCAAGTTTAGCAGAGCTGCAGTGGTGACAAATTATGGAAATTAAATTTGCCAGCCTAGAGGCAGCTGTGAAAAAAAGATGGCATGTTAGCAGTCCTGTTCCACTAAGGGCCGTGACCGTAACAGACAGCCCCAAAGTACTTTATGCCATCGCCCACCTACATAGGCAGAGTTATTAAAAGCCTTGTTCAGTTGTGCAATCAGAGTAGTAAGAGCAATCTGTTCTCCTGAATATATATTTCGGTTAATCAGATATGATTTAACAGCTTTGGTCTTCTGATTGATAAGGCTTTTTATAGGTTCATAAAAGATTTCTTAAACATAATAAAAAATGTCCTATTAAACTTGACTTCACAACACCAAGAGAGGCATCTCTTTTCCTGACCAGGTAGTAGATGGTAAAAATGTTATTACTGAAATTCACTGCTGGGTGGGAGAGTGCTGGAGCTCTGTCTCTATTTGCCTGCAAAGAGCAGAGGAAGTGAGGTGAAGTTAGTAGGCAAAGACTAATAAAAATGTATTCCTGCCTGAAAGCAAAAGTGTATCCCTAGGAAGACATTGTCCTCAAGTCCCGTGGTGCTTCAGAGAAGGGAGCACAGAGGAGCAGACTGCCAAAAAGACCCTGAATGGAGTGGAGTTGCTTCTTCTTTGTCCTAAACCAGATGGGTGCCATGTCCATCCTCATCAGTTCATGAGTGCAATGACCATTTCTTCATGAAGCAGGTTTTGACATTTTTAGCTACTGGTGTTTTATTACATGGTCCGTTTTTGTGCACACTGTGAGATGCAGGAGTGTTCCTTCTCTTCTCCCAGCAGCACTTGTTAACAAACATGCTTGAAATGCTTTCATCCCTTGGAATGCTTCATGGAATGTCAATTGCTTTGTCAGGCCTGTGTCCTCCACAGCTATTCCTGTCAGTGAGCTCTGCCATGCAAACACATAATCATCTCTTTCAAGAAGTCAGTGATCACTCCAGGTTGTGTATTCCCAATATGTATAATTAATTGTTGGTTTCTTCTGATACAATGGCATAGTTGTTAACATGTAATTGAAACATAACTTTAAAATATCATCAGATGCTATATCCTCATGAAACTGAAAGGTAATAGTAAAGGAATATAATTCACAGCCAGAATATTGAGGAACTGTAACCCGACTTTCTTCTCTACCAGTTCCTAATGACTTTTTTATTTCCTAGTGGATGGTTAAGGGGGATGTTGGAAATAAGGTGGTCATCCCATCATGCTTAGAAATCCACTAGATCTGGGTTATTTGGGGCAAAAGGGGGAAATAATTTTTAAAAAGCCTAGCACTTTGTTCATGCTGTTACAGCTGTAGCTCTGTACCACATCCAGTGCTGGGGGACTAGTGCATGTGGGGAGCGGTGGCCTTGGTGGTTGGGTTGCTGTGAGCGTGTGGTTAGCCATGGCGCTCGCTGTGGTGGCCGTCACTGTGACACTGCTGGGCTGTGCATTGTCACCAGCACAGTGCTGGGGGGGGAACTCAAGGGGGCCAAGCACTCCGCTCCTGGGTCCTGGGGCAGGAAGACAGCTGGGTTCCACAGCCCTAGTTCTTGGTGGGAAGGTAAGAAAAAAACTTCACAGCAGCTTCCTGAAAAGCAACTGGTTAAAATAATGAGGGTGACGATCCCTAGAAGTTAGTGGATTTGAAAAATTTTTCTGACATACTTTCCAACTAAAGGACAATCTACCAGTAATGTTTACAAGGAAAACTGCAGCATTTGGGTTTCTGTTGTGCTTGGTTTAAACCAAGAAAACTTGGGCATTAAAGTGAAGCTGGAAGAAGGTAGATTTATTAAATAAAGGGTAAACCCAGGATATCTTCAAATGATAAACCTTCAGAAGTAGTTTTTTGAAGGGCTCGTGTGCTGGGTCTGGCTGAACTGGAATTGGTTTTCCCCTACAGCAGCCCTCACGGTGCTGTGTTTTATGCTGGGAGCTGGCAGGTAACCCTGGTGTTGTGGCTGCTGCTGAGCAGGGCTTACACAGCACCAAGGCTCTTTCTGACGTTTCCCCCAGTGGGACGGGGTGGGCAAGATCTTGGGAGGGGACACAGCCAGGACAGCTGACCCGAACCGACCAAAGGGATATTCCAGACCGTGTGACGTCTGCTCAGTATAAACCTGGGAGAAAGGAGGACGGGGCTGGGGTCACCCTTGGTCCTCCGAGGCAACCACTACGCGTATTGGAGCCCTGCTCCTGAGAAGGCCCCACAGCGGCTGTCCGTGGGAAGCAGAGAATAAATCTGTTTGCTTTTGCTTCCGCATGCGGACTTTTGCTTCGCTTTGCTTATATTAAAACTGCTTTTGTTTCACCCACAAGGGTTAGTTTATCTCTTTTCCCCTCTTTACCCTATTGAGAAAACAAGGGGAAAGGAGGGGGGAAGTGATAGAGCGACTTGGTGGATACCTGGCATTTAGCCAGAGTCAAACCATCACAGCTCGTTAGAAATAGGATGAAGTTCTTAGTAATACTGACAAGTGCCAGCAGAGGGCATTTGGAAACTTGGCTTTTCTGTTTATTTATCTTCCCAGGGATGAAAGACCTTGTGCAATTTCTGTGAGGCCGATGTCCTGCAGTGCTGGTGGCTTCTGTGTTGGTACAGGCCTATGGTGAAGGCAAAACTTAGTTTTTTGTTGTTTTGGGGTTTGTTTCTTTTTTTTTTTTTTAATTAACGTATATAATATTGGCATATATAATATTGGCACAAGGCTCTCAGCAGTGACCACTTTATTCCACTACTCTGTCTTGAGTACCAAGAAAATTGCACATCTGGCGTAGTTAAAAAAGACCAAATGGTGACTCTTTGTATTCATGACCAATCATCCAGTTCCATTTCTGTTGATCAGGGCTTTTGCTATTTGCACCAGGGTATGTAACATGGTGGAGTACAGAGGAGGGCTCTCACCAGCAATGCATTTGAAGAGCTATTGTTAAAGCTGTGCAACAGCATTAAAGCGTAAGAGTATTTAATAATAATGCTTTTCTGCTCTGGGGTTTTGAATCAAGTGATTCACATCTATCAGCTTTGATTGAGGCTCTGGCAGCATCTTTCTTCAAGAGGCTTTCACTGGACTTTTACAAAGACAGTGTCAAGGCATCTAAATGAGGACAGGATTGAACCTTGAGACTGGTTTGGCCCTTTCTTGTTTTGGTTCTATAGACTGAGGTCTTGAGAGGATGGAAACAGATCTAGCTGAAGTCTTAAACCCATACCCCCATAGGAAAATTTCACTGCAGACTGCATAAAGCCTTTAGTAAAGCATGTAGCAGAAGTGGCAGTGGGACTCAGATTGCTGGACTCTACATGCTCTGCTTTGGTCCACAGTTAGAAATTAGCCTTTGCCGGTTTTCTTTGAAAGCCAGAGTATGCTGCTAAAATGTGGGGTGTGCATGTGAAACCAACTGAAGTGCACTTTTGCAATGTGATATATGGCTCCAGCACTGTGAGGCTATTAAGGCTTTCAGCTTTCTTAGCTCTTTGGAAAAATGTTAATGAAAATTAGGGAAAGGTATTTTTTAAAGCTGTGTAAAGATGCATTAAGTGTACTTGTTTGTGGTTCCTTTGTTTGCTATCATGCATGCTAAAATATTACAGATGTGAATTTTAATATAAGGGGTGGCTTTATTGCATATGCTAAGCAAGTACACTTGGAGATTAGTTTCTCAATCTCATTTGTGGCAAGATATGATTTATGCTGCCAAATATGATTTATTAAGTATGTCTTGATAAAGTGGATGGAACAAGATCTTTCTGGGAGCCAAAAAGATATTGATTTATAATATAAGTGTCAGTAGAAAGACAGAGTAAAAAAAGAGGAGCTGAAGGGTACATTTATTGATATATATTTCATATATACTTTACTTGCTGTAACATCTGCTAACAAAATCTACCTGACACGTCCTTATATTTTGTTGTATCCCTGTGGCAGAGCTTTCCTTAGGCCTTTTGAAAATGCTGACTTGTTAGCGAATGTTAGTTTGTGCTGCAGTATCTATCTACATTGCATTGTGCTTCCACATGCGCGTGTTAAAAAATAATTCATTAACTTAATCAGAGATAACTTGCAGAACCCCTAAACTTGATTATTAACATTTGGGTGGTTGGTTTCAAAGGTGTTTGCTTTCCCTTTCAGCATAGATATATGTCAGCTACAAAAAATGAACTTTTCCTTTGTGGAGACTTGTCATTGTGGCTGAAAAACAACTTGTTCTCTTCTTGCAAACATGCTTGAATAAGTTGAGAGAATGGCTGTTGGGAGGAGAGAGAAGGGAGAGCAGGGCTTTTGGTGGGCTGTCTGCTGTGAGAGGAGCATAGAAGAGGGGAACAATTTCCTCAGCCCTTGGACAAGTGGATCCAATGCTGTAGTTTTGCATCAGCATGATGCCAATGCAGTGGTTACCAGCATGCAAAGCTGTATGTTTAGGAAATGCAAAACTGTTCAGTACTGCATGCCCAAATCCAGTGGAATGCTTGGCTTCGACTGTGTGGCTAGCAGCTCCTTTTGGTATGTAAGATGGGATTTCTTTAAGCAAAGCTAAAATATTCCCTATGTGATGACAGTGCGTCTCACTCCTTTTCACTATCGCCACCTGTCCGTACTGTATTTCCCCATTTCTGTGTTGTCTTCCCCTGCATATACTGAGTGCTATCTGTTATGAACTACTTTAGGACAATGCCAAGATTACTAGAAATGTGGCAGACCTCCGTTTCCATTTGCAGACCTGTCTCAGAGGAATCAAGTCAATACATAGGTTGTAATACTTGTTCTGGTTGAAATGAGTTTTCATCCAGCCAGTGTAATGATTGACACAGAGGAAGTAACATTGGAATGACTAGCCACATGTAATTTGCTCTTCTAGTAAGAAGAGCAAAAAACCACTTCAGTGAAGACTAGTAGTTGTTATAATGATATGTAACAGTAAAGTTGACCTCTCGCTCAGAAAAAGCTCTTTCCTGGCACCCACTGATAACCATTAAAAAGCATTTTAGTATATGATGTGTATTGATGAGTTCGGGTTCATGTTCCTTGTGCTCATAGTTGGATTTCAGGTTTGTGCTGGGTACCTCCTCCTTATCATTATCATCATGCTGTTATTACCACTATCATAGAGCACGTCCATTGCCAGTCCTGCTGCACTGATAGCTAGAAACCTTAACAAGCTGGTGAGAGATGGTATAAGATAAAGGGCTGGGGAACAAATTTGAAGCATAGTGATTGAGTGATCTACCCAGCATTGGAGGTCTGTGTCAGAGGTTGGATGGAAACTTTGTTTCTGGCTTCAGTCTGAAAGTCCACTTAATTTTTAGGGACAATATCTTAGTCCACCTTGATTTTTCATTTGCAAAGTAGACTGACTCCCATCTTTCCCTTACTCCTCCTAGCAAAAGGCTAGATTTAATCTTCTTGTTTAGCACATCAGGAGTCACATCAAGTTTTTTGAACTCTACAGGCTCAGTGTAGAAGAGCAGCTGTCAGTAAAATAGCTGCAGATGCCTGATATTTAGCTATTTCACATCTACAGAAAGACCTTTAAATTATTCTCTAAATGAAAAGGTTTCTTAAAAGTTTGCCTCTGTGCTCTTCAGACTCATAGGTAGACCTCCCACTGACTTCGGTGGGCACTGGATTGGCCCACACAGGGAGAAGGAAAAGAACATTTGAATTTTGGAATAAACACTAGCTGAGCAGATAAATCCCAGTAGCTTTCTCATTGCCGTGGCTGCGTGGTTCCCTACCCCAGGGAGCCATTCTGCCTCCTCATCTCCTCTCATCTGCTTTAGGGAAATTTCCATGCAGTATCACACTGTGCCTCTGTCCTGGGCAGTCTTCATTCAGACCATGCATCTTCCAGAACCACTTTGAAAAACATAAACCAGGGCTATGGTGAACAGCCTGATACAGAATAAACTATGGCATTTGGCAGCAATGGGAGGCTGTGACAAAACGTGTATTTGGCAGCAGTGTCCTGCTACCCCTTTGCTTGCAAGGAAAAATCAATCTAAAAGCCAGATTCTCAGACGTAGCTGGCTTGGGTATGTGGATTGGCAGGTAGCAAATAACAGTGTGACGTGACTTCTGGCCCTTACTGGCAGCTCGCCTTGAGACAGAAAGGAGCCAGCCGTGCTCCCAGATGGAGAAGCAAGAGGGAGTCTAACTTCAGGATGTGCAAGGTTCCTCCATAGACACTGAGGCCTGGCTGGCAGCTGATTCTCTATGAGGCTGGTGACAGCTTGAGGGAATGGCATCTCACCTGTGCCATAGCAGTATAAACTATGTGAGTCGAGCCTTGGCACACACAGCTCAGCTGAATCAGGAAAACAGAGCCCCTACTCAAAGAAAGGGGGAAATGTAAGCAAATCCCAGGGCGCAGTTCAGAAATGCTACTGCACGTATTTTCCACAGCAGCAACAGTAATGAAAAAGGCAGCATATACATGGGGGAGAAATACTTCAGCGGTGGTGCTTGCCTGAGTGGAAGCCTCTGCAATTTTAAGATGGTTGGCTGGATTCTCAATTGGTGTAAACCCATCCAGTCCTTGTAGTTAAGTTGTTTTGCAGCGGCTGAGAATCTTGCTTATATATACATCTGAATCGTGACTGAGGAGCGTGAGCCTCTGAGGGATTCATATCAAAACCCGATGGTTAATTAGCATATGGTGTTAAAAGCAGATCTAGTTTAAGTAACAGTGCTTCAATACACCTATCTAGACAGAGATTTAATCCTTGATTCTGAAGAAGAAAGATGAGCTGGCAGGTCTCAGCTCAACCCTGACAAAGTCCAACCCAAGAATTAAAAGTTTTAAGAGAAACGTAAAACCCATGAAATTATCAATTTCTTAGGGCTATCAGTGAAGTTCTTAAGATTCTGGTTTTCTGTGAAAGTGTATACAGTGACACAGTTTATTTATATATATATATATATATATATATTAATCCCAGGTATATATATATATATATTCATCCCAGGTGTACATACCATAACCCACCTGAAACCTCCTAAAGGCCCAGGGAGTAATCCAATCAGGGAAAAGAAAACACCAACTAATATAGGTAGTCACATCAGAGGAGACTGGCAAATTGTGAAGCAAATACTTGAAACAACATTTTTTGCGACCGAAATATGTTTGCAACTGACTTGTGAGGAGACAGAAGATTTTCGCATGTACAGAAGGGAAACAGGCACCCAGCTTCCACTGAAACCCATCCTCCCTGTTTAATACATTTCCTGATCCTTTTTCATAAAAAAAAATTATATACTGATAAGACCCAATCATCTCATAGATGATATGTAAATAGTAAAGTAAGACTTTCAGTCACCACTACATTATACAGTAATTGGCTGCATTGAAAGTCTGACTTGTAAATACAAGATCGTAGTTTATTTGTTGTGTAGTGAATTGTTTCTTCTCCTGCGATGCCAAAAGCTGTTACCATGAACACTACAAAGTGCTGATTTACTTGCTGTCATGTCACTCTGGTTATTTACTATGCTGAAATCCTTGCCTCTTCATCCCTTCCCTTTGCATACAAAAGAAGACAGCTGAGAAAGTGGGAGCATTGTTTTCTTACCCAAAATAGGTGAGGACTGTGTGAGTGAAACACTGATTTCCATGAGCAGCCGTCAGAGAAATTTGCCCATAAATGGTGTGTGGCAGCAAAACCCCTTTGCCAAAACTCCCCTTCAGTGACAAGGTGGAGGAGCAGCAGCCATCAGGGTTGTTTGGTGTGGATGCACAGGGGATTTTGGAGCAGTGCATTTTTGGGTCTAGCCGCTGCCAAGGGTGGTGGGCCTGCTGTCACACCGTGCAGGGACTGGCTGCGTTTGTTGGGACCTCTGCCCAACGTGGTGTGACAGAGCGCACCTCTTCCAGCCCCAGTTCTGACTTTGTGGAAGGCAGCTATAGTCTGGAGAAGACCCAAGTCCTCCTCTGTTCCAGCCCTCCTGGAAGGGGAGGAGTCCTGATGAAGGACGTGATGTACAGGTGCAGTTAAGTAGGTCCTTTTTCCCCAGGATTTTTTCCTTCCTTTGCAGTCACAGTTGTGAAGCCCGTAGGGCTGTCTTGTTGGTGCTACGCTTTCATGACAGCTCAGACTGTTATGACAGTAACACTGCCTGTTCCAGAGTTTCCCCCTTGAAAGATCCTTATTTAAAATCCTAGCCATCAAGCAGCCTAGTTAGCTAATTGTCAGAGCTTGTCATGCCACATAATTAATTTTTGGACAGCATTCAGATGCCTCTTCAAGAGTGCATGAGGGTATGGTGGAACTGCATCACTTCTGCCCTGTCACCACAAGAATTGACTCACACTGGTTCAAACAGAGCTACAGACATCGTCATGGTGGTTTAAGCTTAGGAGCCTCTGTAACTTGATCCCACAGAAAAATCCTAGCTAACCTTGCTGCTAGTGCAGGGATTTGTTCACAACTGGCAGGGTATGACCAGGGGGATTCTGTCTCATCAACCTGCTGTTGGGAGCTTGCTTACTACAGTCTAATAACTCTGTCCTGGAAGCGCTAAGATGAGACAAACAGCCCTCAAGTTAAGGTATCTGTCTTGGATAGGAAGGATAAGACTTCAGCATCATGGATTTGAGAGCACAGTGCTACTTTTGATGCACGTACACAGTTCTTTGGCTAAACAGACTCCTTTTCGTGCCTAAGCGTTCATGGAGTCATGCAAAGACCAGCCCATTCCTGCCTCTGGCTGAGTGAGGTGGGAATAAGCCCCAGAGCTTCATTGATCTTGTGAAAAATAAAAAATGCCTTTGTTCATACACATACATATATACTTTCTTTTTTTTCTGGGAAAAATGCCAACATGCTGCTTCTAATTTTGAGGCATTGCCATCCTGGGCACAGTCTATTGAATTTTGGGGTTGTTTTGTTTTTAAAGCCATGTTATAGAAATTAATGTCAACATGGAAAGTGGTTTTTTGTTTAGAGCGTAATAACAAAAAATCATCTTTGAGGTCCCCTAAATACTCAAAACGTTATTGCAGCAGAATGTTTTGCTTTTAAATTCTGTGTGCAGCACCTGTCCCGTCCTGATTCATCCCCACATTTTCAGTAGCGTCCTAGTGGAGGCAGACTAAAGCGTGGCTCTCACTGGAACCTCTCTTCTGTCACAGCTCAGCACGGTCAAAAATTAAACTTAAATTGTGGCAAAGTTGTTGAAGCCAATTCTTTTGAGCTGCTCTCAGACTGAGAGGAAATAGTGCTATAACACACACACAGAAATCTTTATCTGCTTTCAAGGTACTTCAAGAAGTGTAGACAAGCAGGGATCCAGGACTGAAATGTTTCTGTTAGAGGAATGCAGACACCATCAACAGAGTTCTTGTGTGAATGAATATAACAAGATAAAAACACACCAGAATTTATCTAGTAAAACCTTGTAGTGACTTCTGATCGTGGCCCTTTCTGTTTGTCATGTACATCTGTTATTTAACTAAATACTGGCTCCTGTTCCCATAGCTGTGTGCCTTTCTCTGCAGCCCTACAGGACTCAGGAGGCCCAGGTGAGAGGGATGCTGAGTTATATACTCTATTCATTGCTTCTGGTCACAAGAGCTACTTTCATTGAAATGTTGTTGTCTTCATCTAAAGGAAGTGACCTCCTTTCACTTGATTGCTCTCCAGCAACCTCTGATTGACCACATTTCAGACATGCCTGGTGACTCCTGGAGCTCCCTTTTTTGCTTTTGATTTGTTTTAAGAGAGCACCTAAAAGTGCAGTTCATCTTCCTAGGTGATAAATAAAAAAGGGAGATGGAAGCAGGCTGTGCCCTGAAAAGTGCAAAATGTGGATATGAAAGGCAGAGGGGAAAAAAATTGCTTTTCTCTGTGCTAAGAATTGGGGCCACAGAGAGATTTTCAGCTGTGCTGTATAATCACAGGTGGAGTTAGGCAGAGGGCTGGCTGAATTTCTGCAGTAGCTCCCACTGATATGAGACTCTGTCTACCAGCAATGGCCTGTTCTTGTTCCCAGCAGACAATGTGCTTCCCCTGACCCTCCCTGCTTCGTGGCTTTCTGTGGCTCCAGCGCCACGTGGATCACTCCCTAGCCAGCTTTCCCTTCCATTTGTGCTTCTCCACCACTTCCCATGTGCTTGGGACATTATGGCATCACATACTGTTTTAGCTGACTGCTAAGTAAGAACCTTAACATTTTGCAAACTTGGATCCAAAATAGCACGTGGGCTCTGTGCACTGATCTGTTAGGTGGGGCCAGATGATTTTGACATAATCTCTTTGACAAGGTGGGTAAATCCCAGCTGCTGTTTGGCAGGAGCAGAGGAAAACCTGCAAGTTGGTATTTCCCTGCTGGGGAAATCAGCTGTAAGTGAACATTGCCAGGTTGAGCTCAAACCAGTTATCTTATTATTGAGAACCACTGGGACTCCAGGAAGAAAAGAGGATGCTTTTGAAGTCAACTCTGTCCGTTTATGAGCTTCAGTAAGCAGCAGAGACTAGACTGTCCCGAGGGCCAGGGAAAGGGGAACCTCTTGTGTAATTCCTCTGATCTGCAGGTTTTGTTATGTGGATTTTGTGATTTGTAGTTTAGGATTAAAAAGACCAAAGACCTTTTAAGTATGGATTTCATTCTGCTGATTGTGTCATTGTCCACAGATGTGGAGCCAGCCAGTGTGCAGCAGACCCTTCATCAACTAATTAACTTGAGTTGTCAAGCTGCAATCAGTGAGCTGCTCTCGTACTAAAATAATAATGATAAACTCCTCTCATCTGAAGCTGTCAGATTCCAGCTGCATGAGGCACAAGCTTGCAGGATCTGTAACTTACTCAATGAAGGAAAATCAGATTTGCACCTCTGTCTTGCCAAAGCCAACTTTGGCTTGGTTCCCTTTCTAGCAGAGTTTGCTGTTGGAGGAGAAGCTAAGGCCAGGCCAGGCTGGGATTGTGCTAGGACTCCTAGCAGGGCTGATAGCTGCCATCAGACTGCCAGGTGCAGTGTACTACAGTGGTGTGAGTCCTCATTTCTCAAGGAGTGTAGCTGTGGAGAACGCATGTCCTCGCTGTGCCAAGACAAGGGAGTTTCACGCTGCTAGAGCTTGTGTTTTTCTAGTTTCAGTTGCTTAATGATAAACTGGTGTATGCTGGTTTCTTTTGGGTTGTATTTTTTAAAATTTGCAAGGGGTATGTTTCTGTTGAAATTCTTCCTGTAGTTATTTTGTGAAGCAAGAAGGATGCTGCACGTGTCACTATAGGACTGGTCTAAGACCTGGCTGAAGGAACAAGTGTCCAGTATGCCTTTGGGACCACTTGTCTGACCTGACCCACAGAGCTGGCAGGCCAGAGCTTGCAGGCTCTGGTCAGGATATCAGCCTTTCTCCCCTCCTGGTTCTAGGAGCCCTGTTACATCTGTCCTACTATACTTATCATACCTAGCCTGTCTTAAACAGATCAATAAAGAAAGCCTGTTCCACAGCGAGAAGGGAGTCTTAGATTCAACCTTCCTGCCTCTCTGTCTTGCATAAAAAAATTTAATGCCATGTCATCCGAGTATGACCAATTTATAGCAGTCCTGCTCACAGCAATATCCAGGCATCATCAGGGGCAGAAGCTTGCTCCAAGATTTGCCTGGACTAAGAGCAGTCATACTTTTGAGGTGTTGAGATTGGAAGAGCACCTTGCAATGATTTCACTGTATTTTGGATCAGGCTCCAGACAGAATGCTGTTAGAGCCAGGCAGTGAGTATAATTATCTTCTGGGTATTTTCACCTTTTGTTCTTGCAAATACATTCAGCATCCTGATTCTTTACATGTGGAAAGCAGAGGTACCGTTTTGGCTTTGTAGTGTTTGACCACTATAGGAATTGGTGAAATTGTATTACAGTTTGTTTACCTTTTCTATTTCCAAGCAAAATGGAAGCATACAAAAATGATTATTTGTTTGCTTTATCCAGACAGACTTTGACCAAGGAAACTGTGTAGTCTTCTAAGAAATAATAACTAGCTTTTACTGTAATGAATCTCTTTGCACAGTGCAAACATAACAAATAGAAATTAAAAGCACAGTTTACCCTACAGCGTAGGTTTGGGTGACACTTATAAAAGGCTATAAAGCATGTTAATTAAAGTTTTATAGGCTCATAATTATGCATTATTTGAGAGAAATATCATTAACAATACCAGAGCTATGCAGAAACTTAATATGGTCTTCAGATACCTGGAAATATGTATAAAATAAAGATGTTTCTAAGGAGGTCCTCTTTCCCCATTGCATAAATCCTGTTTAAAGGCAGAAATGCAGAATACGGAGATCAGGAAGGCTGGTTCTTCTTCCTGCATTCCCTGCCATTTTTTTTTTTTTTTTTTTTTTTTTTTTTTTTGGAAACACTTCTAATTACTTTTCATCTGGGTTCTTGGTGATTTCATGCAGAAATAATTTTTTAGTATATAAATCTGCCTTCATAAAAATGCCCATAAATATAACATAGTAAACAAACTGTTTGGAGGTCAGACCACAGAAGAGGTTGACCTGGCGTTTCTAGCAGTTTAATGTACGCTAGGGCTTAGATTTAGCAGGATTAAATTTTGCAAAGGTGCTGTGCCAAGTGTTTCTTGCAGAGTAGGAATAGCTGAAAGCCTAGTGCAAACCAGTAGGAAACACTGGGAACAAACACTTGGGTGAAATTTTAGGCACAAATGTGGTTTTGATATAATCCAGCATCTTAGCCAGTGTGCAAAACGAGCGATGACTTTCAAGACTAAACAGATACTTTGGAAATATGTTTTCAGTAAGACCATCTAAATTCAAGTACTGATTATCTTTCACTCTTTATCATTAAAGGTCTAAGTTATGTCCTTATTTCTGTTCAAACAAAGCCCCATGATTAAAGTTAAATAGCATTAAGTGCCTTAGGGATAAGTTTTTATATATACATATATATATTTTTTTTTTTTTTTTTGACAACTCGAATTTGCTGAATTAGGGCTTCTGTATTATCTCTGGTAACTGAGCTTGGGTATGTTTTGCAAAAAGGGCATCACACCACATGGCCTTAAAATACAGGTGCCTCTTCTTTCTGTGTAGATGTACCCTTCCTTAGGAAATTGAGCTTATTTACAGATTTTGTCAGTGAAATATAAAAAGAGCCATATTGTGGTGATGTGAACAAGTAAATACAGATATATGGTTTCCAGTGCAGGTGATACTTTTTCTTCCAAAGGACCATTTTTATTTCAAGCATTATCACTATTATGCTCACTAATATGTTTTTTAGGAGTGTAAATCCTAGGCTGTTGTTTTAAATTGTTTACCTGTATGTGTTATCTGTTCAAAAACTGTATTTGAAAATATGTCTGCTGGTAGCACTTCTGAGGTTATTTTTGACTGTTTACTGTTATAAATGCTCAGAATGGCAAAGCAGAAAGCCAAAGCTTGTGCTTGTACCCAGATTTTTTTTTTTTTTGATAGCAGCTCCTCTCTTTTTGCTTGAATGGTTAGAGATGTCGGAGGCAAGAGATTCATTGCTGTTTACTATGTTGGGTGATATAAGCCTTATGATTCCTTACAGCATTAAGAAAAGGAATAATAGCTGATAACATAATATATGAAAATATATTTGGCCAGATGCATTTAGTTTGTACAATTCCATTCCATTTTAATATCAATATTTAATCATCACCTAGTGTTTTTGTTATTCCTTTTCAAACACTTTTTTAATTTGCTTCAAGCTCTTTCATGCCTCAGCTTTAATTTTAAACTCTCCACAGCACAGCTTGCATTGTAAGAAATGCATTGAGTTGGTGTGGCAGAACTTCCATGTCATAAAAAACAATGTCTGCTTATTCCAAGAAGTTATCTTTCAAGATGAAAAGGACATTTGTTGATCCCTTAGTGGTTTTATTTTCAGTCCTTTTATGGAAAAAGAAGCATGTTATCTTTAAGCTAGGATTTTGGAAGGAGACTGAGGGACCTAGGAGCAAATTGAGGTCTTTTGGCTATGAAGAGAAAGGTGTAGACCCAGCAACGCAGCAGCAGAGATCGCTTCTCCAGCCTGCCCTGGGGTCTTGGTGTGCTCACTCACACATTGGCCGAGTTGCTGGTGGGAGAGTCCCCTACTCGGTTTCAAACCACCTGAACTAACTCTATTTTGGCTGAAGGCACCTCCCAGCCAGCTCTGCAGGTAGATCTGTGAAGCAGTAGCCTCAAAGATGTGCGCTCAGGGACTAATACCTTCCGCTACAGCAGCTGTATACAGAGTCCAGCTCAGTCTGCAGCCTTTTAAACGCTGCATTTCTCATGCTTATGTACAGTCCCACTCACGAAAGCATTTAAGTGTGTGCTTACTATTTAAGCACATGAATATCTCAGTGCAGTGAAAACTCTGGTTGAGTACTTCGCTGAAATGGGCTTTCCGTGACCTGGTTCTCAAAACTGCTGAGCACTTGGATCCCTGTGAGGTCGTGAACGCTGCTGGGCCTTCATTGCTTTGGAAGTGGAGCTGAAATATGCTCATATGAACTTTGCTTCATGCTCATATGCTTGCAAAACCCTAGCCCTGTTTTTAAGGATGCAGACAGGAAGAGAATCCTTTTTGAATCTTTCAGGAAAAAAATCCATGAAGATGTTAAAAGGCAGACACTGGTTAGGGAACATTAATGAATCTTTGAATTTTTCTAAGTCGTTGTTTTGTTTTGTTTGCTTCTGCTTTAAAATACTTCTTTCCACAAACCATCAGAGCTGTTCAGTTTAAAGATTTTCATGTCTGATTGATTGCTTTATACTTGACAGAAAGATCCTGAGCAGCACGTGTCTGTTTGAAGTGGTATTTCTTTGAACGTCAGCTGATCTCTCAGGTTAGAGAAAGTAACCTGATTTTAAGAAAACTAGCACATAAATTGCATCTGTGCTGCTAAGACCTGCTGACGCCGCAAAGATAGGTCTTGACAAAGATTTTCTTTGGGCCACAACTCATCTTGTACAGGGTGTCAGATGGATTCTTCATTTCTGTTCTTTCATTCTTTATTACTGAGGGCATTGGCAGAGGGACAGGGCTTCTGCTTCTTCCCGAGTTCAGTGATTGGCACTGCTTGTCTTTCATCTGCAGCAATAATCCTTTCTGTCTAGGGCTTAAATATGCAGAATTTGCTGAGGAAACAGGGAATCTCCTTACTTAAAATTTTTATTATTGGACAAAAGAAATCATTAGCAAAGAAAAAGATGACAAAAGCCCAGAAGGCACAAACAGCAAGGGAGCTCTAGTGCACAGGGTTTTGGGGCCCAACTCCAGTAATTCTTTTAAAGAGGGTTTTGTTGTTTTTTTTTTTAGACTAACTTGGCACCAGCTTTTCTGCACATATGTGCATGCATGTATGCATGTGTGCATGCATCACTGTTTGTGTAGATGCTTAAATATGCCTTTAGTGTTAGTAGTGCACATATCAATACCAGTGTGTCTGAATGCACACCGGTGATGAAAACAGTTATGCAGATGAGAGGATGTAAAAAGCAGTGAGTTTTCTGCAAAAGTAACTTGTGCACAGGCTTAAGTAAAGAGCATTGCAAATCATATCCAAAATATTTTCTCAGTGTCTATGATTATGTTATTTCTATAGCAACTAATTATGCCATAAACCAAAGATCATGACTTCAGGTGGCATGTGAGCAGAAGGAGATGAGCTATTAAGTATTGAAGATCCTTCTTTTTTTTATGTAAATTTCCTTATTTATGAAGAAAAAAAAGAAAGAAAATGAAAAAAAAAACCCAAAACTTGAAGGCTGCTATATAAGTGAAATTGCTTCTGGCTGGAGTATTTTTTCAAAATTTTGTTGGAGGCATTAGTAAATCTCCAAAGGAGTTGCAGGAACATCTGTGAATATCAGACAATCTTTTTATTAGATATGGAAGTCTCTAGAACATATGACTTTCTCCTCCTGCCCATGCAATCCAGGGTTCAACCTTTTTCCAGCAAATACAGCCTTTTGCACATACTGAAATTGCTAATGAATGAGCAAGGACCCACGAAATAAAAGGGAAGGTGTGGAATGTATGTGATAAGTTTGAGGTTTTAGTGAAGCATGTTCTCTTCTGCTTGACTAGTTAAAAGGTTCTTGAGAGATCCTCAGCTTACAGCCCTATGGTAATACTCCTTGAGCTAGGTGAACTGATGCCCAGAGTAGGACTGATGGTTGGTTGATTTACCCTTTTCTTAGGGGGTTGCTTTGACAGGCCTTGCTTTTAGTTCAGGAACTGGCTTTATGGCTCTAAGTCTGACCCACTTGTGACTCTCTCAAAGCCTTTGGCAATACATGACAGCCCAGGCTCTTTGAACCATGAGAGTTTTTTAGGAGAGCACAGGATTTAGGGAAGAAACCCTTTGGCTTCTGCTTCTTTGCTCTGTGTGGGCTGTCAGAAAGGGAGTTGACATGCAGGGACACTGTCACCAGATTTCTCCATTGCTTACCTTCTGGATGGAGATGCTGGGAGGTGCTGGCTCAACACCTAGATCCCAGTCACATTCATAGAATCATGGAATGGCTTGGGTTGGAAGGGACCTTTAAAGGTCATTTAGTCCAACCCCCTGCAGCGAGCAGGGACATCTTCAACTAGATCAGGTTGTTCAGAGCCCCATCCAACCTGGCCTTGAATGTTTCCAGGCATGGGGAATCTACCACCTCTCTGAGCAACCTCTGACAGTGCTTCACTACCCTCATTGTAAAAAATTTCTTCCTCATATCTTGTCTGAATCTACCTTCTTTTATTTAAAACCATTCCCCTTCTCCTATCGCTACAGTTCCTGTTAAAAAGTCTGTCCCCATCTTTCTTATAAGCCCCCTTCAAGTATTGAAAGGCTGCAATAAGGTCTCCCCAGAGCCTTCTCTTCTCCAGCTGAACCCTCCCAACTCTCTCAGCCTGTCCTCACAGGGGGGGTTGCTCCAGCCCCCTGAGCATCTCCGTGGCCTCCTTTGGCCCTGCTTGAGCAGGTCCATGTCTTTCCTGTACGAAGGACTCCAGCGCTGGACCCAGCACTGCAGGGGGGTCTCACGAGAGCAGAGCAGAGGGGCAGAATCCTCTCCCTTCAACCTGCCACCACACTGCTCTGAATGCAGCCCAGGAGACAGTTGGCTTTCTGGGCTGTGAGCTCACACTGCCAGCTCATGTCCAGTTTTTCATCCACCAGTACCCCCAAGTCCTTCTCCTCAGGGCTGCTCTCAATCACTTCATCCCCCAGTCTATGTTTGTGCCTGTGACTGCCTCAACCCATGTGTAGGACCTTGCACTTAGCATTGTTGAACTTCATGACATTCATGTGCGCCTGCTTCTTGAGCTTCTCCAGGTCCCTCTGGTTGTCATCCTGCCCCTCAGGTGTGTCACTGCGCCACTCAGCCTGGTGTCATCTGCAAATGTGCTGAGGGTGCGCTCAATCCCACTGTCCATGTCATTGATGAAGATACTAAACAGTTCTGATCAGGGCTGAGCAGAAACTGCAGACCTACAGCAGTGTGAAGCTGTCAGGTTAAAAATAATATTCTCACTCCCTTTTGCCTTGTGATTTCAGTCATTTATATTCATGCAAAATGAATATACAAAAGCAAACAAATCAAAGACTCCATCACAAGGGGTTTTTTTTTCTCTTAGCTGAAACAGCCAGCCTGGCCCTGAACTTTGGTTCACCTTCCAGTCAGAAGAGGTAATGTTTCTCTTAGTCTTTGGAAGAGGTCCATTTTTTACAAAGCCTGCATCATGGAATCAAATGTAACCAAACAGTAGCTGCAAAGAGTGCACTGCAGGGGAGAGAAGGGATTGCTTGCTAGGCACATTGCTGGAGAATAGAACAGGCAGTGCCAAACAATTTTGATTAATGCTTTTATGTGGTGATCTCTGTATGCATGAAATTAAACAGTTCACCCTTTGGACTATATTTATCAATTGATCACCCTTAGCTGATTGTAGTGCTGTGGTGTGGAGTACAGTTAATAACCCACAGAAAGCTCCCACTCTTGTAGTAATATTTGATCTTAAGACATTTTGTTCGCTGAAACTACTGGGCAAGACTGTCACCTCTCATGTGCTTGTGTTTGTGCAAGCCCCTGTTGCAGAACAGGAGCAGTTGTCACTGTATTTATATAGTATGTTTCAGTAATAGCTTACAGCAGGATTTGTAAAAGTTTATTTTATTTTGTGGGTGCCGCCTTAGCAGTTTTTATGAGATGCTCACAAACAGGCTACTGAAGTTAATGTGAAGTGGGTTATTTCATTAGGAGGATGGAGCAGGTATGCAGAGTTTTGAAGAGAGTGGCAAGAGGCGTTAGTAGAGGGAAAGCCAGTGCAACCAATGAAGGACTGATGAGATGAAATTAATGAGGAGGTGAGTTAGTGGCTGCATTTTATGTGGCCTGAAGGGGCTGGTCTTTTGTGTTTATGAGTGTTAAATCATGGAGCAGAAAGAGAAAGCAGTATTCAAAATGGAAGGTCTGATCCAAAGCGGTATTAAAATACTCGCTGGTTTCAATTAATGGTTCCTTTGGGCTCAGAGGTGTCACACACAGTGAGGCACGAGGAGGAGAAGCCCTGGACGTGGAACAGGGAGAGAAGCAGCTAGGTCTGGAAAGACAGTGCACCAGAAGGGGAGCCAGAGGCAAGCATGGGGCCAAAGAGGCCCAGAAAGCAGCGGTCATCCAAGCCACGGGGATGGGCAGGTTCTTTATAGATCCTCGGTAGTGTGTTTTGACACATTAACCTTCACTTGAGCCCTGAGTACACACCCGAAGCTCGCTCAGGCCTCGGCAGCGGCGGTGGCCCTGCCATGGCAAGCAGGGTCCGGCAGCGCCATCCGGCCTCAGCCCCACCTGGCACCCACTGCTGCCTCTTGCGCAGAGCAGGGCCGGGACCTGCCCCCCGAGGTGGTGTGCCATGGCGAGCGCTGGGGGAGCCGCTCACAGCAACGGGAACAAGCAAGGGAACGGGGGTGGGTTTGGCTGAGGCAGGTAGGAGCATGGTGTGGGCTTGTGATGTGATGACTGCAAGCGCAGGGTGGGGGGCAGGTGGGAAGCGTGGGCTGGACAAGTAGGTGTGTGTCTTCAGGTGAGATAGCTGAAGCCCTGGATGAGCCTGTTCTGAGAAAGTGTGAGGGAAAAGGCAGTTAACGGATCTACCGTTGATGCCCAGAACTTTTACGGTTTCTATCTATTACCTGGCATTCATCTGACATCGTTAGAGCGCTTCCTCTACTCTTCTGGGGCCAGGGTTTTGGCTGGAGATGTGGAAGCGTTACCAGCCTCCCACTCAAAGTGGCAGGGACAGAGTTGTTACAACATAAATGGTAGCACACCACCAGAATCAATACAAATTGAACCTCTGCTGGCGAGGCTGCAACAGTGCTTGCTTTCCTGTGCAGAGGAATCAATATGAATTGGCCACAGGATGGGAATACACAAATACAGTTGGGGAGAGAAAAAGTGGAGGGACAGCGGAGGTGAAGAGGCCGCTAGGTCCAGGCTGTGATTTTAGGCTCAGTCATTAACTAAAAGTTTTGTGAAAGCTGTAATTCACCTGCCCCTCGGGTCACCCTTGTGCCCGTAACGGCCCAGCGGTGCAGTGCTTCTGAGCTTTATTCTTCTTGGTTCATGTAACTATTCCTTCACTGTAACAGCTTAAATGTTGATACGGGTCCCAGCATGTCACTGCCCCTTTCATCCACTTCCCACCAGGGATGGGAAAAAATAGAGTACATCAGCCTTTCTCTTTTTTATTGCTTTTCCCTAGTTCCCGTGCAGGGTCCTACTCCTACATATAAGCATGTCATCCAAGCTGTGGTTGGCCTGCCAGGGCAATGTTGCTATCTCAACATTTTTCCATTTAGGCTAGCAAGTCTGACTGGGTTTCCTAGTGTGGAAGATTTAATAAAAAGAATGATTCCAGAGCTGTATAATGTCTATATCCCAAATGACACTGTTTCTAATTAGCTGTTGATATTGGCATGAGAAAGAAGAACAGCGACGACTTGAGAGCTAAATTTTACCCTAAAGTGCCTTTGAAAAGTTGTCATTTCAATGAGGTGTGCTGAGGGATGGTGGTGAATGGAGGCTGGGGTAAAAGTACCTTTTATTGTAAGGGTCACATGGGACCTCTGCCTTCCTCATATGTTCTGCATCTGTCTGAAATATACCCACTGTGTGTTGATGTTTATTGTTTTTTATTTAAAAGCAGCATTTAGAAACTCTCCCTTCTACCTCAGATCCTGGCTATAGAAATTATTCCACCCATATTAAGGACTGAATTCTCTTGGGAATTGATAATTTCTTGCCTTAAGGAAAGGTGAAATCGAGTGATTTCTACCCCTTTTATTATCCTGATAGCAGTAACTGAGCTGCTTTTGAGCCTTCAGATGTCTAGTTTACAGTAAATATGCCAAATTGGCCTCTGTTACATGCTTGCAATACCATGGGCACACTTGTTAAATGATTACCTGACTTGACACTGTTTCAACATAATCTGTGTACTGAGCTGTACCCAGTTTTTCTTTTTACCGTTTAATATGGAGCTTTGTGCATAGGCATTTCTGTATACTGACAGCGGACATATCAAATATTTGAATTGGCTTTGGGTTTCCATTGCCAAAATGGTCTACTTGCTATACAGACAAGGAGGAAGATTGGAGGCAGAATTGTTTGGTGCCATAGGAAAAATAAATGGTGTATTGGAAACTCAGACTGAGAACAGATCTGCCTGCATGGGACCATCTTTATGTCGTAGGAGAGGAGGACTCTTCTTTCTGGGGACAGAGTTTATACCACGCAGGAAACAGGGAGGAAAAGGAGAAGAGCGAGCTCTGGCATGGGTATGAAGTATCTCTGTTTTTAGAGGTATGGCAATTAAAAAGTGAAAAAGTTTTAAGTCATTCAGAGTTGTTGAAACAGATGGCACAGAAGTTATTACCCTTGTGTTCTGTGCTCAAGTTCTTTCTCTCTGAAGCTTGCACCAGGTATGTCCAGCGTATTTATAGTTTGCAGAGGAAATGAAGGGAAATAATTAGACCAGCTTTGCAGTTTGCAAATTAACAGAATTAAAGGGTGGTTTGCAAGGGTGAACTGCTCAAGCTATGTGCAAAAGCAGCTCATTTTACTTTTACTAATTTGTTCTTTAATTAATCGGTGCCTATGTCTCTTGATTTGTGCTGAGGCTGGCAAGATGCTTCATGCAAGAAACTTGTTTTCATCTTGATTAATTCTCTGCTGGGGCAAAGCCTTTTTAAGAAATATTAGCCAGCCATCTTCTCGCTGAGCTCCAGGAGCTTACAGTTAAATTTGTAAGGCAGGCAGAGGGTGAGAGAAGTGAAGGCAGAGACAGGCCAGCCCAATCCTACAGATCAGGATTTGGTGCGCACAGAGACAAAGCGAGTTACTCATCCAGGGAATTTAGGGCACAGGTTTAGGGTAAATGAGTCTTACTTTCCTGACAGCTAATACTGTCGTTACCCCAGGTTTCAGTCAGATTTTTCCTTTCTGAAAAAGTTGTGTGTGGCAGCTTTTACTCGTTACTGCCAGTGGGAGTAGCCAGCTTTTAGGGAAGCGCTCCCCACCGTAGGGAGCGCGATGCCAATCCGTGAGTTACCTGCCAGGGGGAGATAGGCTGCTGGAGAAGCAAATGAGCTGCCGAGACATTTTGCCGAGCGCTGGTGCCGTGGGACGGAGGGAAGTAGGGAAGCCCCGGTGATGGGTCGGCAGCGCCACAAGCGAGCTTCCCGGCCGGGGAGGCGCGGCCCGCTCTGACCCCGCTCCCCGCCGCGTCCCCAGCGCTTACGCGTAAGGCATTTCTATACGGTTCTTTACTCCCGTTCCTCTCGGCAGCGCTGCCCGTGTCTGCGGGCAGCTGCCCGTCAGGCGCCATCGCCGGCCGCTCGCTCCGTGCTGAGAGTTCCGGAGCGGGGCGGCCCCGCTCCCTGCCCCGGCCGGGGGCTCCCGCCGCCGTCCCCG
>NW_020799102.1:8610451-8657873 GCF_003259725.1 Athene cunicularia | reverse complement strand
CCCCGGGGATAAGCCCTGCCCCTGCCCGCCAGCCCGGGGCGGCGGCACCCTCCCGCCCGTGCGCGGCATGTGGAGCCGGGCTCCGGTGTGGCGTTTGTCATCGGAGCGAGGTCACGCTTCCTTTTTTTAAAATTCGTTGCTTTGGTACAGTATTTCTCTCTCTTTTTCTCTCCTCTGGTAGCGGGGGGGGCCGGGAGGGACGATTGTGACACCGGAGGGAATGTTTACTTGTGCAGAAGTCTTTCTCATGTGGAAGCACGCTGCTCCCTAACTCCTGGCGTAGCAGACTCCAGTTCACCAACTTTGCAGCCGTACAGCACGTGTAACTCCTTGACAGGATGGCAGACAAAAGAACAGCTGGTGCAAAGCAATAGGGGATTCATAGCAAGGAGGAGGAAGGAAAATCACAAACCTTTCACCCGACGACTGTCAGAGCAGCAGTTGCGACGGGACGAGCTGAAGCCACCATGCGCAGGTCTAGCACCGATGAGTCGACCTATCACAGGAGCCCTTCCCTGGACAGCAAGGATTACAGTTTCCCAAATGGCGCCTTCCGTCGCTACAGCAGCATGTATGGTGGCCAGTTTGGGGCTGCCAGTAACTCTTTTTTTGGATTCCACACCAATCCAGGCCCTAAGGCCACCAAGGCTAAGTACACGTCCCCCAAGGGAAACAAGTACGTTGTCTTTTACCTGGATCTCTCATTTATTTTTCTCCTAGAACTGAAGAGGTGCAGCATGGCTCACAACTGCCTGCAGTGTATCAAGTACCTAATGTTTGTCTTCAACCTTCTCTTCTGGGTGAGTACATGTTTGAAACTGCAAGACGGTTGCATTTGTGTCTGCTTACTAAGACGGAAGGTGAACTTGTTGCTGCTCTTAAATTTAGAAGTTTAAACTTGGAAGCTGAACAAAGGGGTATCTAGGCTACCCTTTCTGTGGCCTCAGTAATTTGCGTGGACAACCTACTGAGGCTTTCCTTCACCCTCTTATTTCCTGGCCTTCAGCTGTGTTTCAAAACCATGCCTCAAGGGAAAGAGTGTGTTTATAGAGGCCAGTTGCATGAATGCCTTCATCACTGTGTTCCTGTGAGAGCCATACACTCCTTTTGTCACCCTGATCTTTTCATTCTTGTGTGTGCTTGCCTCAAAAGTCATGCATAGTCTTAGAGAAATCACTGAGGCATTCATGATTTTAAAGTTGAGCACATGCTCACATCCATTGCTGTGTCGAGGATGGCACGCTTGGCACATCACAACATGAAAGCCTGTATCAGGAATCTCCAGGTGATCATTCTCCGTCCCAGTCAGTGACGGGTCCTAGCCTTGCCATTCCGTCCCGAAGACGTGGCTCTGAAGGGTGGAGGGACACCAGAGCCCTCCTCACTTCTGGGGCTGCTACTCTGTGTCAAGAGCTTATCAAACCACTGTGAGGAATGTGTGTGCCAGCTGGACACCCTGATGGGACATACGGGCATGCATCTCCGCATTGTCTTTTTAATAAATGAGGTGGCTGCCAACAGCAGGGTGGCTCGGCATTTCACTGCCAAGAAATGGAGCAAAGGCTTAGACAAGGCTAAAGAAGCTCAGTGGGGGGGTCAGGTTACAAATTCTGTTTGTCCTGTAAAAAAGGGAGTAGAGTGATCGCTAGGGGAAGGGAGGAAGTGATTTCTAGTTCAAAGTCTCCCATCCAGATTCCTACATGGGAGAATTTGTTGCGAGGTCCTCAGGAGGTGCCTTTAAATGTCTCGTTGTTCCAGAGTGGTTTATTAACTTGCTGAGGGAAATAAGGGGTATTGTGAAGTGACATCACTTCTGTCCTGGCGCTTAAGGAGGGGGTGTGTGCTTGCAGTTGGATGTTACCGTGTCTGTATTGCTGATTGTCTGTGCTCTCATGAGCTGTCAGAGGTACACAGAGGGCTGTGAGATGGAAGAGCTGTTCTCTAGTGTGCGCTGCTGTACAGCTGTTTAAAACCAGGCATGCTGCAGTACTGGTGCATCAGAAAACACAAAGTGCAGGCAACTTCTGCTGACCTGAGTCATACCAAGGATCAGGATGTGATAAACTGGTGCAAGTCCACTGAATTGGCATGGTGCTGAGCAGAGCTGTGAAACACAAGGAGGGTGCTCTCCTTACACCCTAGATGAGCTGGTAGAAAGAGTGTTGGTAAGACTGTAATCTGTCTTTCAACTCTGACCCTGGTTGCTTCTGCATTCCTAAATATTGTCTGATCCATATTGCAGCTTCCTCCAGACCTGTCTGAAAAAGACAGACACTATCTTTCTTGCTCTTCTAAGCCTTGTGCCTCTACTGACTATCCCTGGTTGAGATTATAGCACTGACAGCTAGTTGAAGTGTGTGCTAGAGAAATGCAATAGGATGCTGACACTAATAGCTCCTTTCAGGACTATGTATGACACTGCCACAAAGGATACTCACTGCATTCTGATTCCTTTTACAATATTCATCTTCTACTGAAGCGTATGCATATGATAAGAAGAGGTACTGCTGCAAGTAATGTGTGTGTATTTACGAAGGCAAGATGGTACATAATAATATATCTTTGGCTTGCTTTACAGTAGGAAAGCATTAATCCATTGAGAGAGAAGGAAAGGTTTTTGTCTTTCCCCAGAAACCATCAAAGCTGTTCTCAAATGCTTGGAGGGAGAGAAAAGAGAGGGGTCCCAAAAAGAGAGAATAACTATATGCCAGCTGGGCTCATCGTGAACTAAAGCGTGCGAGCAGGGGAGTGGGTGGTGTCAAATACTGCAGCAGGATTTCTGTTTTGTTTCCCTTTCACATGCTACCTGCACAGCAGGAGTGATTGATGATGATCATGTCCAAATGAGGTTTGCACAGCATGTAGTTATAATAGATGCAGCTCTTCACCTTCTCACAGTGAAGAAAGTAACTAAAAAGGGATTATTTTAGAAAGTACTGGCTTAAGCTGGCTTGTCTTCGGTAAAAGCAGGAAAAAAATTCCATTTCTGGTGATCAGGTTAATGATGATGCTGTTTTGTTTTTCAAGTTGTTGTCAGTTATTGGTCATGTTTTACTTTCTGAAATTGAAGGAGAAACATCTCTACCAGAAGACAGGATTTCTCTTTGCATATGTTCTCATTGAACTTTTGCTGTCTCCACCTTTCCCCTCCACCTTTCCCTAGGTGGTTGGTTAGTGACAGACAATAGTGGTAGGAAGAGGAATTGTTTTTTTCACGCTTTGACCTCCAAATAAAACTGAAGTTATTTCCATGTATAGAGAGCAGTCTTTGTATTAAGTGAATTAGATGCCTATTATAGGTTGTTCCTGCTTTTTATTCTGTTTTGAGTAAAAGCTTTGATTTCTTTCATAAATCATATTTTCATTTTCTTCTTCCTGTTCCTATTCATTAACTCCAGTCCATTTTGTGCAGCCCTACAGCCTATTTCCCAGTACTTTCAGTTATTTTTCCCACAGCATGGCAGAAACACAGTCCTCAGCTCTGTGCAACTGGTGAGATTGGCGCTGTTTTTCTGAGGAAAAGACCGTTTTCTTAAAAATCTGGTGAATTTGTAGGAAACAAAATCTGAGAGACCTTGATTTTAAATGTTTCTGGCAAGCTTTATTGGATTAGGTGCTGCACTCACGCTGTAAAATTTTTAAAAGCTGTCATATAACTGTGAAAACAGAGCAAATTTCTCCTCCCCTTTATGACAGTTGAAGGGAACACAAAGCTCCTTCACAAGTGTCAGACTCTGAGGTGCCTTGTCAGTGTCAGTACTGAATCAGTCCACTGGTACAGCAGACCAGGCAGCTATTAATGTAGAGAAAAAAATCTGATAGTCCTGGAATAGCTCTTTTCTCCGTGAAGAGTCCTGTACAAATTGCTCTTGGTGCATTTGTGGCTACTCTGGGGTAGTAAGGTACTGAAACACGGGCAAAACATTATTAGACAGCAGCACTGCTGCTCTAATGGGAATTGCCTTTTAGAGGCCATTTCCTGGAATATTGCCAGATGCAGAGGAGCCATCATTGTATCACTGCACTGGTTGGTAAGCTCCCAAAATAACTTTTGTCACCTGATACATAATACTTGCCTGACTTCATTCATTTTTATGGACTTCGATTTTCTTTTGTTGAATTGCTGAACCCTCGAGAATAAAGATCACCTCTGCAAAGCAGAATATTTTTATTTTGTAATGAAATATTTGTATTTCACTGTGAAATATCCAGGAAAGAACATTTGTTTTCTACATTCTGTCCTCCAAACACCCAAAGTTTCTTTATGAAAGTAAGTAAAACAAATTTTCTTTCTGTGCTTGTAATCCAAGGCTCTGCTTGCTTTCTATTTTTTTGTTAAAAAAAAGTAGAATATATCCTGAGGGTTGAGAGAGTGCTATAGAAAGAAAAATGTAATTTCCTTAATCCCCCTTGGCTTATGCCGGCATTCCTACTTTCTTTGACTTCTAACTCCCAAACCTCCAAGACTCAAAAAAAAGGAAATGCACAGAACTGTACTTGTGTTTTCAGTGGTTCTTGATTTTTCTTAAGACATCCCGTGCTAGAGAAAACTAGCTAGATTGGTGGCAAGTTGCCCATCAAAGAACTGAATACCTGTATCTCACTCTTCAGGTAATGCTTTAACCAACAGAGAGATTCAGTAAAGCACAGAAAGACAGCAACAAAAAGAAAGGTGACAAAGAAGTTTGTTATTTATCAAACTTGCCATTAATAATTTCTGTGCATGGGTCTCATTTCCACTGTTAAAACATATTGAAGTTGTATGCACTATTAAAAAGTCAAAGTCTTCAAAATGGTATGTGAAGACTCTAATTCCAGTGGGTAGGCTCCCAAAGACCCAGGGGAATATTCTCTTGTAGCTTGAAAACTTGGGAGTTGCCATCTGGGATGAGCAGCTGTAGCTCTGCTTTCCACCTCCCTGCTTTAGGAGGTGAGGCAAGGCACTGTGATTTATTCTGCCCTTTGGCCCATATAAAATTCCCAGCTGATACAGCCCTGAGAATAATGTGTCTTGGCTTCTGAGACACCAAGTACAAATCTGAAATGTATGGAAACACAGAGTGGCAGGTAGCATTAGTGAATGCACTGGGATCTGTGTGGAAAAAAACAAGAGCCTAATTAATCTGATTCCAGGGACCAGCTGTGGGTCTCTTGCTCTGGCTTTGCTGCTGTTGATGGTTTGTGTACCACAGTTTGGGAAGCTCTGTGCTAATGAGTACTGCTGGCCTGGCACACCAGTGCCAGCAGTCAATCTTTATTACTTGGACATAATTGGAAAGATGGAGGGGAAGTAATGAAGATGAGAAATCCCTCATTACTGGCATAATTTTCCTTTCTGGCACTTCAACTTCAGGGGCACAGGTATGTATTGTAAGAACTATGCAAATATTTGTAATAATTGGAAAACTGGGTGTGCAGGGCAGCTGGAAACAGGCACAGCTCGATCTGAAAATGCACCACGAGGCATTGGATGGTTTTTGAGTGATTCTGGCCGAAATTGGCAGAAGGGTGGAGGCAGAGGGGTGTCTCTTCATTTCTTTGTACCTCTTTGGCAAACCATCTGACATTATTAGCTTGAGGAGAGCTGTTAGCTGAGCTTATTCCCAAAGCTGGGGAATTTTGCAAGAGAAAAAGCTGATTTTGTTGAATTGGATTCCTTGTCCTTCATCTGCATCCTCCATCAGTCAGCTGAATGAGATTGATGGCTAAACCAGCCAGAAACTCCACAGATTTTTAGTGGCTGAGGACAGCAATCATTTTGTAGTTATACTTGGCTGCTGTCTTAAGTTGGTGGAAAAAAAATTACCAATAGAGCGATAAGCCATTTAAAAGCAGGCCCACCGCCTCATCATCGTTATTTGTACACGTTCTCCTCTGATGGGCCAGGGCTGCCACTCATCCCATGGAGCTGCGCTTATCAGTTGGAGCTGCTGCATGCTGTTCTGCAGGGAAGATTTGTCTGCCAGTTGGGTGGTGCTCTGAAAAGACAGTTTGATTAGAAATAAGACAGGCTGTGTGTTTTCATATGTATAACAGGTGGATAATTATGACAAACAAAAATTTGATTAAACAGCAATACAGACGTTGCTTCTGTGTAATTAAAACATGGGAAGTTTACCCCAGAATGTCATTTTCTTTAACTGCCTCTGAGTCTCTGATTCTTCTTTGTTATTTACCTCCTCCAGAAACTGCTCAGTCTGATTGACATTCTTATCTCTGCTTCTGAGTTTGTGAGGAATCTCTGAGGATGTATTTTTAAGGAGCATTGCTTTTAAAGAAAGGAGAGTCATTTGATATGGGAATTACAGACTTTGAAAAATGGCATTTCTGTGAGAAGCAGAACTATTGAGGGCTGTTATCAAGTGTGAGAGAGAGATGATTGTATTACTTGATGCCTGATTTATATGGGCACCAATTAGAGCTTTTCCCGTAGCAGTGCCATTCATACAGTCTTCTCCCTGTGTGGATTCTGATGTCTAATAGGGGTTGGGGATCATGCTGGAGTCCCTGTGTGAAGGCATTACTGAGGACTACATTTGCTACCTAAATGCTTAACTTCTGAAAACCTGTAGGAGGTTAATGACTTTGAAAGGGTGCATATCTGTCAAATCAGGCTAACAGTGACAAATGGACTCATGAGTTATTTGTGGGATACTCAGCCAACATAGTTCAGTTTCGTAATCTTCCTTAGGAAACCAGGCTCAGAAGGCTCTTAATAGAGGAGAAAAAAAATTGCCTTAAAGTTGACTATATAATAGATATCATCTTCAAGTTGCTCGCTGTGGGTCAGTTCCTGCTTCCATTACTCATGAGAAAGAGTAGCTTCATTGCTTTAGGTAGGTTTGCTAGCATATCGATAGGCTTTTTGCCAAGGACTAAGTACCTTGCCTTATAAGTTTTGCTGTCGAGTGTATCCACTGTACCTAATTCAGTTACTTGTAGTACAGAAAACTGAGGAAAACACATCAGTGGATAAACCCATAGGATACAGCACATTGCAGTTGTGGAGAAATTGGCCTTTTTAAAACAGTGAGTGAAATGGCTGCAAATTTTATTCCTTCTTCTGGATGAGACAGATACTAAATTTGTTGCAGCCAATACTTTGAACTATACAGAGGAAGACAAAAGGCAGGTGAGATCATTTCCATCATTATTCCTCCTCCCCCATATCTTGGCTTGAAGATTTTTGAAGGCTAGCCAGTGTTTCTTTCTTACACGTGATTTCTCATCAGGGGGGATATGATCAGAGTAACTGCCACAACATAGGCTGTCACCTCACGGTTCACTCTGCCCCTGTATTAGATCCTTTTCACCTTTATTTTAGAATATGAACCTTTTGGCCAGGGGATTGTTCGCAGCTCTGTACCCACAGAGTATCTAGAAGAATAAAATCCCAGTCTCTGTCTCCAGACACCAGTGTTTCAAACATGATAACTATTAATATTGCTGTGTGATTTATTTATTTAGAACATAACTGTTGGCTAAGGTAGCAAATCTGTACAAGTTACTATATGAATAATATTCAGTATCTAGATGAAATATATAAAGACACTTCTCTCTGGTATTTATGGTGTAAAGTGAGCAATGCTAGGTCAAAAATGAAATGTGGAGTTGGATGGAATGACTTCTGCATACTCATGCAGATTGGAGACAGTAAATTGTATTTCTTAGTACTGTCCTGTAATTGTTTCTCCAGGAAATGTTAAACCATCACAAGATGCAACAGAAGTAAATGAAATTGAAATTGCAGTCTGTAATTAGACTGTCATACTGTAACACATCTTAAATCTGTCTTCAACAGAAAAACTAACACCCTCCAAAAAACCCTCCCGACCTGCTTCAAGTGTGAATGCATGCAGAGCTTTATAATTTAACATGATTCAACTGAGGCTTGTTCTAAAGATGCCATACATTTGAAATAGTAGTTTGGATGAGACAGAGGGTTGATGTACAAGGACAAAGGGCCAGAACGACTTGGTCTTGTAACTTCGTATACACAGACTTTCAAGACTTCTGGATGTTTGTTTTGTTGGGTTTTTCTGTTTGTTTTTTTTTCTGCTTGCTATTCAAGTTTGCTCATAGAGCCCTTTTTATTCTTTCATTGGCCGTGACACCTTTGTTCTCATGTACATTCAAAATAAAGCAGAGGCAGCAGCTATTGCTCTGTGTCATCTTATTCTTGGAGTCCCCCTGAGCTCTATGCTTTAGGGGTGGCTCTATATCCGGATCAGCTTGATCCATGTTGGCTTATTATGTTAACACTTTGTTTACTCTTGTTTTTGCTCTGCGTGTTACGCCATACTTGATTATCTGCTCTTCTCACGAGCATCTTCATGTTTTCACCGCAATCCATGCTTTACAGGAAAATCCTGGTTACTACAGCTTCCTTTTCCCCTCCAGCTGTATTTTGTAAACTCCTGTTTGAGAAATCATCCACTATGAGGCCTATAAACACTGCATCTGATAACCGTGAAATGGTAGTGATTTACTAGTGCTGATTTTGTTTATTACACATGTTCATTGCGGGTACTGATTAATCTGTGCTGGCTTTTATTTAATGCTTTCCCTCCTCTAGCACCCCATGCTTACACATTGCTTTACATGAGGTGTTCAGGGAGGAACCTTTTTTTTTTTTTTTTCCCCCTGTATGTCATTCCTGGCTCTATTGATGGGGACTTTGGTAGAGGCCTCTGGATGTAACTTAGTGGCAGTGAGCTTTCTTGGCTTCTGCTTGTAGTCATTGCTAGATGCTTTGTGGTAGAACTACTGTCTGCTCCCATTCTGTTCAAATAGCTGTCTTCCCCCTGCACCTAACAGGGTTTAGTTTGAGACTTGGAGAACAGGGATACCTGTGCCGTGAGGAAGGGAAACCCAACCAACCACCTGCCCTTACTGCAGGTGTCAGCTTGCACTTTATTTTCCCATGTGAAGTTCACTTTCTTTTTCCCTGCGTGGCTTTTTTTTGTTACGGTGAACAACTTTAATGATCAGACAGCCAGCATGGGGTACAATACTTGGAATTAAACAACTTAAGTATCTTATTTAAAACAAGCTTAGCACTTAGGAGCAAAAATCTCATTGATTTAGCAAATGACTATGTGGCAAGCCTACGGTGGGATTACAAAGCCTTTGCATAAACTGCAGCTACACCAGCAAAATTGTGCTCGTGCCAAGAAAGCTTGTTTTGTTTGGAGGACTGGTGTAGGCTGTAATGGCAAGAAGTGCTTTTACTAGTATTAGTTGTTCCCCCAGTAGGGGCTTTGCTGGTATAACATGCTGACAATTTTTTCTTAGCCCACAAGGCAGCAGTGATGCTGTCTCTGTGCTGCTGTCAGCACTGGATCTAAAGAGGCCGAATGGAGCCAGGTAAAGGGAAGGTGAATGTTGACTGTAGGAAGTGAGATTTTGTTGTTGATCAGTGACTGTAGGCTTAGACTATGCAATAGCATGAGGGGGCACTATCATCTGAGCTGTGAGCAAGATGCTTCCCCCAGGAGCAGAAAGGAGGGGTGAAACCTTAATCTCCAAGGAAAGGCAGCAGCCAGCAGCTGCTGTGGCAAAATTAGAGGCTCCAGCTTATTTTAAACCTCCTTCTTTCTTCTTTAATTGCCAGTTGTTTTGCCCTTGCTGTCTAAGCAATACTTAGAAGGGAGAGCACACAGAAGGAGCTAGATTCTCAGTGACTGTGTTCATTCACTTCTCTACAAGCACCAAGACCAGGTACCTCATCTGATAGCTTCCTCCATAGGAGACAATCTTGTGGGCTTCAAACCTCGTAAGGGGTTTTCCCCCTCCCATGCTGTGGTCTCCCAGTAGTGGTATCTGCTGTTTCTGGCCTGGTCGCAATTCCTGTGGCAACCTGGGAGTCACCTGTCATAGCAGCAAGGGTACAAGTCTCCTTGGGACACACCATATATGAGCATGTTGGGTTCTACTGAGCATCTGGATTTTTGTCTAGATCATCTTTCTATAGAGGATTTTGGTGACATGGCTGATGTTCTTTTTTCCCTCAATATTCACCTCTGGCTATTATGAAGGTGTGTACTGGGTGAGATGGACTTATGGCTCTTTCATAAAACATAAACCAGAGCTCCAAGTTTGTCCAAAACCACTTGTCTTTCAGTAACAATTTTTTAACATCCCCACCCACAGTGGAAACTACACTTTTAGATGTGGTTATTCATGGCCATTTTATTACATTACTTTTTTCTAAAGTCCCTCTATAAATTGACCTTAAGTTATAGCCTATCCACCACATTGCTCCTGTCAAGTTTGTAAATGTTTGCAAGAGGACTGCCTTCATACTGGCCAATTGAACATTTGTTCTGTTGTTTTGTAAGTGACATTTATCCAGGGTTGTAGCATAAATTGTTTACTTATGTCTGAATAAATCTTTTCACTAATCCATTTGTGACAGCATGGGAAGGAGCTGAGGTGACACATTTGATACCATTTTCTTCAACAAAACAACTGGAACTCTGGACGTGAATTGAGTTCCATTGCCACTTGCAATCTGTTATGAGCTCCCATGCTTGAAGGCCAGAGTTTTTAACATATCCACCATCTGCTTTGTACTTGTTATATCCATGCAGAATACTTGGTTGTTTTAGAATGACTTTGCCAACTAAAATAAAGAACCCAGAAATGGTCTAATGCATCCTACGTACACATGCTGCCGCTACCAAAGGATAACTAAAGCATCTTTGGGCATGAAAAAGCAGATGTTGTTTTGTTGTTTGTTCATAGATCACTCCATGACCTCTAACCATGAGACTTTTTCACTTTTGTAGTGTACCGGTACTTTTCTGATCTTTGCAAGCCCTGAACTGTGTAGCAATAACAGTCTGGTGCAAAAAAGTCAGCAACCTTGAGACCTTTTTGGATGGCCTTTCAATGCAAAGAAAACCAGGAACAATTTGAGTGTTCATGAGTCTGTTCATTGAAGCAGTAAGAGCTCATTTTCAGGTTTTCATTGTTCCACGTCTTTTGACAGTGCTGGGATTCAGTTTCTACTGTGGAGAACATGCTGATTGTACATGGTGCTGCTTTGGTGCCCTTGCTCTCCTCTCTCCCAGTGGCAGATGTGTTAAGGGATCTCTACTTGCATCTTGGTTGGTGCCTTAGAGCTTGGTGTCACAGCATGGAGCACCCAGACATACTACTCCTCGTCTTTGTAGTCAGGCTGTTGCCTTCCTGGTGGTCCTTTGTGGAAACTGGAACTAGGGGTATGTATGATCACAGTGTTTCTGGTAGCCAAAGTGGGAAGTGTCTTTAACACTCCAGGCTAAACTCTTGCATCCCTTTTCCATGTGAGCCTCGCTGCATTCTGCAAAGGTGTGATAACGTGGCAGCAAAACAACAGGCCTTTCGGGGGGATCATATGGCAGGTAAAATTACTGCCCCAGTGCCACAGGGAGGTCTCAGGTTCAAGTCAGAAGGAAAGAAACAGCGTAGTGAGTTAACATCTATTTATTTGAAATAAGCATCATTGAAATCCTTTGTGTAATTGATGACAACTTCCCTTTGTATTGCTTAGGTAAATTTACTCAGGACCTGAAACGTTTTTACCATACCCTTACCAGTTTGTCTTCTTAAATATGCTCTTGTGTGTTAGTTACAACATGTATCTCTTCTTACTCTCCAGTTTCCATTTGTAAATGGGTTTTAGTTAGATAATTCTTGGAGAAAAATCGATTAACAATCACTGAGAAAAATGTCCTGTTCCTAAGGAGAGTGTATGTCTCCACTTACGGTACAAGTTAAATTGTAATCCTGAAAAAAACACAGACTAGACAGTCCCATTTTTTTCCACTGCTGAAACTAAAGGTATGTGTCATTACCCTAGTAAAATCTTAAATGAAATTCTGGCATTTTCAGTTTCTCTCTACTTTCATTTCTCAGCTAATACTGCATAGCCTTTTCAAAATTAAGGAATTGGTCTTTCATCACCAATGGGTTTCGTTGTCCTTTGCTTTCATAGCTGCTGGTACCTTCCTCTAAGATTCCACTTGTTCTACCTGAAAGTTGCAGTGAGTTATTATTTAGAAGCTGGAGCTTGGAAATACTTCATGTTTTGTCACTGCAGTTGAAATTTCTCTCTCCAGAATAACATCCAACCCATTCATTCCCAGCTTAGTATTTTTAGCACAAGCTGCTTACAGTTACATGTCACCTTCTCTGTAATAGCAGTGTGGATTTCCCTGTGCATGTGTTAGGAGCACTCCCTTTTGCAACCTAATCCATTTTAGTAACTTGGTAATTCTGATGTGAAATTATGAAAACAGCAGAAGGTCCTTCATTTTAAATCTCACCCCTACTAGCTGGAGGAGTGTTATATATCTATATATAAATATATAGTACTTTGTTGTCCCCTCGCTGGGCACTTGTTTCCTGTTTTCCATGGACTCCCAAAAGAACTGGCTAAATAAGAAGTCTGAAGTTTTTTGGCACGTTCTTCTTCAAACTAGTTGTACTTTGTCATGTCATATTTATTTCTAAAAGAACGTGGTTTTCCTTTTCGTTTCATGAGGTTTTTACATCTTTTGTAAACATCACCATTTTTCACAGTCCCTATGGTGATTTGCCCTTGACCCAGCGTTCATTGGGATTATGAAATTGTTTGTGACACCAAAAGCACACCCTCACATTGTTTCTCCCTGGCATGCTTTTGTTCAGGACACATGCATCTGACAGTGGGCATATTTCAGTGATGATATTACAACTCCCTGGCATATATGTAGAGTGAAAAATTGCTAAGGAGAAGAAAGAAAATGAAAGTTGAAAGCAGTAAGGGGTGTCGTACTGTAAACCATTTGATGCAGCATATGCGCTTGCCCTCCATCACATGGCTGAGCTGCACAAATGCTCCAGCCTGCTGGTGAGATCTGAGCCAGACCTTGATGCTTCAGAGTCACATTTGTGCCCATCAATACCTGCTTGTGGATTGCTTCCCTTTGCTTACTGCTTGCGAGTTAATCCTCTTTGTGCATCAGCTCGCTTTGTCCTAACTGGCAGCGCTCTGTTAATTTTTTTTTATTCCAGCCAAATGTTGAGGTTTGGGGGTTTCTCTTCAGCCTTTTATCATGTCCGCAAAATGTGGAAATGCTCTGTGGCCACACAGTGTCTGTGGGCTGGGGACTCTAGGATTCACAAGCCTTGGCACATGCTTTGCTGTCTGCTGGTGTAATAGGAGCTGTTAGGTTGCGCAGCAAGTTACAGGTTTCGGTCCCCATTTATGCTCAGTAAAACAGCCATCTTTTTCTCATCACAGATATCATTAGCTATTATGTACTGTTTCAGTCACGCAATAGAATTGTCAAATCTTCCACTTAATTACCAAACAGGTCCATTTTCCCCAAATATTAGTCCAATTTAACTCTTTTTCTGCTACATGGCAAGTTGCTCGGAGATCCAGTGCTGCACACGGTGGTTTTAGTTTGATTTTGCCTTTGATTAGGCTTTCGCCCCTATTGCCAAATGCTTTGTCCATTCTTTCTAAACAGTGCTTGTAAAGTGGGGAAGCTGCAGGGGCACAGTTAGTTTCCCCGTAGCTGTCGCGTGTTAATTAGATGCAAACCTTTAAGCCTCAGCTACCCACGGACTCTGCTGCAAAGTTTATGTGGCTTCTGCTGCAGAAGACAGGGCAGATGGTGCCAGAGGGCTCAGATGGTGTTTAAAAGCCTGTCGCTGTGCTGCACTGGGTTGTCCAGCCCGTAGCTCTTGAGCCACAGCCACAGGTGCCTTATAGTTTGTACCACAGGGGTTGTCATGGGGCGGCAGGGATGCCAGCACTGGCCTTGGGACCCCTGTATACCCTCAGCTCAGCCCCAGCTTCCAAGGAAGCAGTGGGACCAGTGGAAACCTGTGCCATTGCTGTGGAAGGTGGTGCCATATGTGTTGTGGCTTTCAGGCTGGTGCCACATCCTTGTGCCAGTCGATACGGGTACCTGCGTGCAGGTGATGGCGAGAAGGAAAGGAAACAGTTTCCCTGCAAGTACAGGCCCAAGTACAACCTCACTTGTCCTGGCACTGATGGTGTCATTGGCGTTTGCACTGAGAGGTGTTAGTGGGAATGTAGTGGTGTGTAGTGGTGTGTACTGGTATAGGCAGGTTTTGTGGAATGAGGCTGTTTTCCCCCAAGGAAATGGTATTCATAAGCTAAAGCTGGGCTTTATGAAAGGCACAGTAAGAAGCTTGTACAAGGTTATCAAAATCTTAGTTGCACGTTCTGAGATATCCCAAGCCTTCCAAAAGGTTTACAAAAACTTTGTTGTGACAATTCAGTCCTGCTGCTGACTTTCTCCTGAGCTGGAAAAACAGATGCTTAAAAAAAAAAAAAGAGAAAAGAAGAGCTATAGGAAACAGTAGCTGGATGTTCACCCCAGACGTACTCTTGTTTTGTGTGGAATGTAGAATCATTTGTTTTATCTGAACGATTTTGTTGCTGTGTCCATGTGTATGGGAGAGTGAGATAACTCTGAGTTTCTGTGAGTGGGTGTTCAATTTTGTCTAACAAGATCCTATTTCACTTAGAATTTGGAATAACAACAGCTGTGGGACTTAAAGGTCTATCAGGTCTGGAAGTTACAATGATTATACCAGAACGTGTAGTAGGTGTATGTATTGGATAGGAGTAGGTGTATGTATTGGATAGGAGTATTTTGTTATAGGGGGAAAAATATACATCGTTAGATGAATATTTAGGGTTATTAAAAGAAAATCATATCAGTTGATTTGAAATAAATAGTACAAGATAAGAGATGGTGGTTGCAAGAGGCGATGTGTATATAAGAGGGACACAGTACAAAATAATTACTTTAGCAAAATTCATAGATCATGGAATAGGAAGTCTCAGTAGACTTTTTCTGGCAGGATACCTGCTAGGGAAGGAATTCACAGTCCAGGCTATTTACTTACTGTGGAACTATATTTGAAACTGCATTTGATAAAATAGAAAATTATGTCTAACATTACTGCAGAAGTCTCAAAAGATTTGAGATAAGTAATGTCCCTCTCTTATCCAATTAAAAACAATGCCTGACACATGGAAATAAATACTTTTGTTCTCACAAAATCACTTGAACAATATTATCAAAGAAAATACTTGTTTTCATATAATTGCTTTAAAATCAATCTGGTGAGCTCAATCTGAGCCTCGGCACAGCCAGCATCACCACATTTGCTTGTGCTGCAGGACCCAGTGCTCATCGCCCTCTCTGGAGAGGCATTTAGCTTGTGTCAGATAGCTTCACTGCATGTCATTAGGTGTGAAACTGTAAAATCGTGTTGTCTAATACAGACATAACTTTTAAAAAAGTTGAAGGTGGATTAAATAAAAATAAAATATAGTAATATTTTAGACTGGCTTTACTTGTAGGATTTTCTTCATTTACTTTTCTACTTAAAGTTGAAGACATGATTTAAAAAAAAAATAATCTTAGACTTAAAATGTGAACGTATTCAGCAGAGCAGAAGTTTTAGTCTATTAGAAAACATTATCTCCTTACAAACTCAGTTATCTAATAGCAGCCATTCCATGCTGTTAGGTGGTTAATAGGTGTGTGAGAAAAGAAAGAAGCATTGTCAAATGTTATGGCTGGAAATGAAAGGATTCCAAAAGAGTTGTGCTTTGGGTCTATGACTGTGAATGTATAGTTATATACATATGGTAGGAGGAAGGAAAAAAGAGGATGTTTGAATAGCCGCTGTGTTTTGTAACTTCTTCAAGAAATTTCCACCACTTGGGTCATTAATTACTACATAATTTTCATGATTGGGAATGACTTAAGTCATGTGTATTAGAGTTTATCATGGTGACAGTTTTGAGCCTGATGTGTTCCAGTGGACTAATGTGACTTAAATATCCATGTCCTGTTGAATTCCCATTACAGCGGAACATCTTTTAGGTCCTTTGAAGTTTTATTTCAAGTCTCTCTCTTCAGACTCTTCAGTCAGTTACAACTTCTCCCAGTCTGTGCCCCCTTCTTCTGCCTCCAGAACATAGGAGGAGCTTTGCCTCTGAACAAGGCATCTGTGACATGGATCCGAGAAAGCGGTCCTCACCTCTCACACTCCAGACTCATGTGATTCTCTTACCAAATGTCAAGACTGAGCAGAAGCGTTAACTATGTCATGTGTGGTGTCACAGAATCCAGGATTTATGTGAAAGGCAGAAGGCTGAAGTAGTTTCAGTAGTCTTAGATGCTGTGCTTCTAGTAGTATGATAAGTCCCTTTCTCCAAGTGAGCAAAGCCCTGAGAATGGCACAGCAAGACTGAGTTTTCTTGTAACACTGTGATAACTTTTTAGCAGATTGCATTTAGTTTTGAGCTCCTACCTCTGTGTTTACTACTGCACCTCATACTGGGATGGTTTTTTTTGAAAACTAGAAAATAGGCTCTGCTTAAAAAACAGCTGCAGAGGGTTTGGGCTTCTTGTGTCTTGATTAATTTGAGTAACTTTTATCATCTGAGAAGAACAGATCTGCAGTTATATAAAATGACCTACAGTGGAGAAATAACACTTTCGCACTGCTTCTGTGGGTGTTGCTGGGCTGGCAGGCATCCATATACCCCTTAAGGGGTCCCTGCTTTGGGACTTTCCCTTTCTAGCTTCCGTTTTTGCTCTTTTGCCTCTGTTGGCAATTTACTCTGTCTCTGAAGTCACCCATGCAGGTACACACTGCTGGGTTCATTCTTTAGATGAATGTTGCAATTGTGTAGATAAAGTTGAGAGTGTTTTTCTGGTTTTCTTTTTTCTTACTTCATTTGTGTAGACTGTACTTTCCCGAGTCTTTGGAGGAAGCACCTGGAGCCACTGAACCAGAGGACCTATTTATCCCCAAGAGCATTTTATCACCAAGGATATGTTAAATGTCTCTTAAGTCTTCCACTCTGCGCTGGTTTTTGTCTCTGTAATCGGTAGATGCACTCTTCTAGGGAGCCCTAAACTTGCTGTCTGCTGCTTTTGAAAATGTTATTAATTAAGCAGGATGTTGTATTATTGGCTTGAACTTTATAGCTGCTCTTGACACTCCAGAGGTTTTGTGCAGTGATCTAGATATTGTTTATACATGGCAGTCTTTTTTAATTACCTTTGATCCTAAGTTTTTAACGATTCCTTCTAATCTGCTACCTGTAAACCTGACAGAAGGATCATACAACTGGGAGAGTTTAGTTCTGGTATCAGACAGAGCTGAATAAGCTATTAAAAATGTTTACTCATGAGTTATTTGATGAAATTCATAAAATGTGGAAGCAGCTTTAGAGAAACAATGTAAAACATAGAATAAATCTGGAAACCCCTGCCCTTGCTGCCCCACTCCAAACTGAGTGTTTCAGAGGAGCACGTGCCTGTTAAACAGTGTACCAGAGCCAGAGGCAGCAGCACTGTTGTGTTTGGTGCAAGTCCCTAAAAAATGCTTAATTTTGATCTTTTGGCAGCATTAACAGACTGCCAGGTGCTCTTTTTTTCCTGCAAGTCAAAGTGGCTGGTGATGTGCCTAGGGCTGCCTCCATTCCCCCTCCAGTGTGATTCATACAATTTTTAGAAGCTATGAGTCACTGACCTGTGAAAGACATCTGTCTTATCTTTAAAGGGTTAAACATGCCAGTTCCCATGCAGCACTCTTCCTGCTCCTTTTAGCTATGTCAAGTCTGGGTGGAGGTGCCATGGAGAGGACTTGATACCAAACCATGGTCTTTTAGTTGCACATGTGATGCAGCTGTTGATTACTGAGAAATTATGTCACTAGCTAGGGCTGTTGGAGCCAGACCCTTTTGCCATCACTCACTGCCTGGAGAAACTTTAGGTAGCAGGAAGATCTCCAGTGTGCACATATACGTTGAGGCAATGAGGGAGGACAAGAGCGCTGAGGACCTGTGTGGGAATTTGCATGTGTCATTCACAATTAGGAAGTGTAACTTTCGTTTGCATGTCTTACAAAGCTCCGTTCTTATTTATCATCTCCAAACCTCTCATTGACAGTACTTATTACAGCTCTTGCCTGCAGTGATTGCCTCTCAGGACATCTTCGAGCAGAACCAGTGCTGCTGCTGCAGTCTGCTTGGATGCCTGCTCACTGCTCTGAATTGCCTTGATTCTGTATCTTTTACCCAGCATTCTCCCTATTAACTTCAGCTTCTTACCTTCTTTAGGGACAAGATCCTAAGGAAGGTTTGCTACTGATTCTGCCCTTGCAGAAGTGGTTGCTCATCTGAATGTCTCCCTTCTCTTTGTTGGCAGGAGTTGATTTAAACATTTCCTTTAGATGGTCTTATTGTGACTGATTTTTATTATTGTTACTATGATTGTTCTGAATCCACGTCAGCTATATCCTCAGCGTTTTTCATTTGTTTGGCATTCATTTTTCACCATACAAGCATTACTGCACTTGACCAGACAAACATTGTCTAATCCAAAGTCCGTGTCAAGTACCTCAGGAGAAGGTGAAGAAAACCTAAAATGGGCAATTATTCCAGATCTTTGATGGTTGTCTTATTTGGGGATATTAAGACCATGTATATAAAGCCCAGAATGGTATTTCAGTTCTGTTGAAACCATGGTGAGAACCTCCACAGACTCCAGTAAGATCAGGATTTTGTTGGCAATTTGTGCCAGCTCTGGAGGTTAAGATAGTAATTTTTCTAGAAGACACATACTCCTATAGCTCAGAGACTTTGTAGCTCTATAGTTTTGAAGATACATTTCCCTCTTGTTCAGCCAATAGTATTGTCTTGGTGTAGGTTACAGGGATCTTTCCGTAGTGTAAGCTTCCCAGTGGTTATCACCTATTCTGCCCTTCCTGAACAGCATCATATTGATTTTTGCCACTCCACCATGCTCTGTAAGTGCCTCTTGTCAAAGGTCTCTTACTGGCAGGTATTCCAATTCATCTGTTTTAGTACTTGAGCTCCTCATATTGGTATACAGGCCCTTACTGCTTCTATTTCTGAGCTTGTGCCTTTTATTGCTCCCCCCCTCCCGCCCTTTCCTTTTAATTCAAGACCCCTAATACCCTGAAAGTATCCAAAGTGTACTTCCATTTTGGTCCATTTTTCCTGTAATTCACTTGTGGGTATTCTATCCTTGTCTTCAGTTATCTCTAAAATTCTGAGCCAGTAATCAAGAAATTGTCTTTTTTTTTTTTTAAATGTTTCACAGTAGGAAGTGTTTTGACAAAGAGGACGCTCTACCCATAAACCCATTCAAATATCTTACCAAATTGGCCCTTTAAAGTGAGCACTCGCCTGTGCTAGGAGGAGTTTTATCAACTCCTTAATGAAAACCTGTTTTGTTGGTAAACACAGGAACTAGTGGCCGAGTTAATCTGGCAGAAGCATCCTTCAGTTGGTATAACCATTGGCTACATTCCTCACCTTCAGACTAATCAGACCTGATTTGACATAAACCCCACGTGTCTGGAGTCTAAATCCAGGATGCACAGGAGAGGTCAGAGAATATTGTTCACTGTGGGTCTGAATAGCACATGCTTTTTGGTTTGGTTTTGTAACGGAGGTCGTGATTGATATATTGTAGTTCCTTATGTGTAAGAGTCCATGCAGGCTTCTATTGTCAGTCTTCCCCTGCTATCATCAGATATGGTTTCATTAAACGTGCTTAGTTAGAGTGAAAGATGATGGGTATTAAAATGTGTTTAAGCAATGGTTATGTTTGACTCTGCAAAATCCCAAGCCAGTTCCTTATGTTTGTCTCTTCCTTTCCCACATCTCCACCTTCATTAAATCTTGCTCATACGCGTCTATTCAGGAAATAGCAATTAAGCACATTCATCTGGTAAGGCAACGAGCTCCTGATCGAGCACAGTGCTGCACGTCTGCGAAATTCCAGGTCGTGTAAGGACTGCCAATCTCCTGGAAGCAGCCCCTGTTGTCAGGATGCTCTGGTGGTGCCGGCTGCTGCCTGGTCACACAGGAGACACAAGGGCCACTTTTTGGTGGCAGCTGCCAGTCCTCATCATATCTCACTCTGTAACGAAACTGTGTGTCAGAGTACACAGGGGTGTTGCAAAAGGCTGCTAAGATTTTGCAGCACAGGCAACCCGAGGTGGCAGAGCTGCCTGTAGCCACAACAGGCTGGATAAAAGGGAACCCCCAGACTCTTCCTTTCTTCCTGCTCTTCCACAAAAGTGATTCCAGCTTCTAAGAAGCCCCAGTGTTGTCTTCAGCTGTTCCTTGTGTCTGTGTTCCCATTACAGTGAGACTCAGTGTCACTCAACAAACTGAAATCCTGTACTCCTATAATTGGATATAGTTGGAGAAAAAATGAACAAGCCTTTTTTTCATATAAGTCCCTACTGAAGAGAGTGCATAGCCAAAAACTAATCTATGTTGATTTGGGTTTGGGGTTTTTTGGCCAACTTTATAAATTGCTCTTAATACAAGCTGATTTTTTTTTTTTTACTTTCTTAGTCCAGTTACATGCTTAGACTATCACAACTGTGTTACCCATTTTAGTATAGTAAAACCTCTATTAATGCATAGAACAGTGCAGAAGTTTTCCTGCAACATGTTTTTCCTAAACTGAAGGAAAGTGTTCCCCAGGGACACATGCAGGTTTGCCAGGAATGAGATTGGCAGCGTCCTGGAGAAGGACTCTCCTTTCATTTTCCTGAGATTGTTGCCTGAAAGATGATGTAAGAAAAACCTTGCAGATGCTTTCTGCATTAAATGAAGAGCTTTCCCCATGAATTGAAATCTCCTATAGCTTACTTTTTATGATTCAGTAGTGAGTTGTATTTGGTTTATATTTTGTAATTAGAGGGCAGAACAGATGGCAAACCCTCTATTTAAAGTGAAGTGTACTGAGTAACCCACAGTGCCTGGTGCTTTGTATCTTGCTAACCAGAATTCAGAGGAAAGCTGTGTTCACTTTTCTCAACCTTGCTCCTAGAGCTTTACGTGGAAACGGTGTTAGCAGAAGCATTCACAAAATTTCATTTAATAGCAGCACCATTTCTGCTGCTACTCAGACCAGGAAATGAAATCTAGTTTAGAGTAGCTGGGGAGGATGTCAGGAAACATCAAATGTCATGAGCAGGCATCCTTATGAGACAGACAGTGTAAAGCGTCCGGTTAGGCAGCTGAGGGACAAATAAGTCATTAGAAGTGAAGGCTTTGGCCGAAATATAAGACCGGCTTAGAGGAGTTCAAAGATTCTTAAGTGGCAGTCTTTTAGTAAAAGAATTATTTCGATCCTTGATGAATTTCAGTATGCAATACAGCTTGATCACTGCAGCATCCTTGTATCTTTCAATGACATACAGAATTTTTCATTCCTTTTGTGTTACTGTGTTGGTTTGTTCCATGGAATAGGTGCAGGCAGGACTCCATTTCAGCTGTAGGTAAGCTTCCACTTTTCCCTGTTTCAGCAAATTGTTAGGAAACGTCTATTAATGAAATATTTGCTTTTGCTATAATATTTGCTTTTACTTCTACAGAGAAAGTGTAACAGAGCTGGTAAGGTATCGGATGCTGCAATAACTTGCCTTTGCTTTTTGGAAAAGGTGCCAGGTGGACACTCATTCTAGAGATGTCGGTACATTCCCTATCTGAGTAAACAGGAGCAAAGAAGTGGGAGAAGGCAGTGGAAAATGTGATGTGTGATGTAGAGTTCTTTGGTGTTGACTTTCTCAGATTCTTTTCCCTTGTCACCCATTTAGAAGAGAGTTTATCTGATGTCGGCTGTAGGTCTAGACATGTGTAGGCACTAGCTGGCAGGTAGGAATTATTACCAGAGATGCTCCTGCATTCAGAGTTTACCTATGGGATAAAATAAAGGCCAGTTCAAAGCTCTCCTTTCTCTGCCTCTTTGAATTTGTCTTTTTTTTTTTTTTTTCTTCTGTCCTAACATTAATCTGAGTGTTTCACCATCATCCATCTATTCCACTGCCTACGCTTTGTATCTTTTTAGCAGCAGTTGTGAAGTCTATATAGTATCATGATGAGAATTCAGAATGACCCAGCACTATTCCATACTTTTTTTTATTTTACCTTCTGTCCTGCTGCTTTTCCTTCATTAATTTCTCATTTCGTCTTTCTTTTGCATCCAATTTTCCATTTTGCTGGTTCTCCGTTGAGCAGGGGGTTGGTGACAATCTGTATCATTCTGTTCACTGAAAAACATCTTTTAAATTGCAGAGTCCACCACCAGCATTGCTAATCATAATTTTTATGTGGCAATACCCACATTTTCATGTCACTGTATGGTGGTCCTGTCAAGAAACAAAACCCCCCAAACCTGGAATTTGTCTTGTACCTAGGTGGCATCTTGGTTTAACAACAATAATGTTAGTTTGACTGGGAGCTTATGGCTCAGGATTAAAGGGAAGGCAGGGACAGGAGATGTTATAGCGGGGATCTACTACAGGCCACCCAATCAGGAAGACTGAGCAGATGAAGCCCTCTATAGACAGATAGGAGCAGCCTCATTTTTACAAGCCCAGATCCTCATGGGGGACTTCAATCACCCTAATATCTGTTGGAGGGACAACACAACAGGGCACAGGCAATCCAGGAGGTTCCTGGAATGAGCTGATGATAACTTCCTTCTCCAAGTGATAGAGGAACCAACAAGGAGAGGTGCTATCCTGGACCTTTTTCTCACCAACAAGGAGGAACTGGTGGGGAGTGTGAAGCTCAAGGGCAGCCGTGGCTGCAGTGACCATGAAATAGTGGAGTTCAAGATCCTCAGGCATCGAGGAGGGCACAGAGAAAGCTCACTACCCTGGACTTAGGGAGAGCAGACTTTGCCCTCTTCAGGGATCTGCTTGACAGGGTGACATGGGTCCCAGTAAAGCTGGTTAATGTTCAAGAATCGCCTCCTCCAAGCTCAGGAGCGATGTTTCCCAACAAAAGAGGACGTCAAATAAGAGTGCTGAGAGGCTGCATGGATGGACAAGGAGCTCCTGGATAAACAGACACAAAAAGGAAGCCTACAGAGGGTGGAAGCAAGGACAGGCAGCCTGGGAAGGATACAGAGAAATTGTCTGAGCAGCCAGGGATCAGGTCAGAAAGGTGAAAGCCCTGATAGAATTAAGCCTGGCCAGGGATGTGAGGGACAACAAAAAAAGCTTTTACAGGTACATTGGTGATAACAGGAAGACTAGGGAAAATGTGGACCCTCTCCAGAAGGAAATTTGAGACCTGGTTATGTGTGATAAGGAGAAGGCGGAGGTACTCAATGACTTTTTTGCCTCGATCTTCACTGGCAAGTGCTCCAGCCACACCACCCAAGATACAGAAGGCAAAGGCAGGGACTGGGGGAAGGGAAAACCACCCACTGCAGGAGCAGATCAGGTTCAACACCATCTGAGGAACCTGTCCATGGGCACAAGTCCACAGGACCTGATGAAATGCATCTGCTGGTTCTGAGGGAACTGACAGATGAAGTGGCCTAGCCACTGTCCATCATATTTGAGAGGCTGTGGCTTACTCATGTCTGGTGAAGTTCCCCCTGACTGGAAAAGGGGAAACATAACTCTCATTTTTAAAATGGGTAAAAAAAGGAAGACCTGGAGTTTACAGGAAGAGCAGATCCTGCTGGAAACTGTGCTAGGGCACATGGGAAATAGAGGTGATTGGTGACTGCCAACACGGCTTCACTAAGGGCAAGTTGTGCCTGACACATTTGGTGGCCTTATATGATGGAGTTACAGGGTTGGTGGATAAGGGAAGAGCAGCTGACATCATCTGCTTGAACTTGTGTAAAGCCTTTGACACTGTCCTGCACAATGTCCTTGTGTCTAAATTGGAGAGACATGGATTTGATGGATGGACAACTCGTGGATAAGGAATAATAATAAGGAATAATAATAACAATAAAGACTCAGAGAGTTGTGGTCAATGTCTCGATGTCCAAGTGCAGAGCAGTGACAAGTGCTGCTCCTCAGGGATTGGCGGTTGAAGCGGTGCTGTTTAACATCTTTGTGGGGACGTGGACAGTGGAATCGAGGCACCCTCAGCAAATTTGCTGACAACACCAAGCTGTGTGGTGCAGTGACACGCTGGAGGGAAGGGCTGTGCCATCCAGATGGACATGGACAGGCTGGAGAGGTGGGATGTGCAAACCTCATGGAGTTCAACAAGGCCAAGTGCAAGGTCCTGCACATGGGTCAGGGTCACAAACACAGGCTGGGTGATGAGTGGATTGAGAGCAGCCCCAAGGCGAAGGACTTGGGGGTGTTAATGGATGGAAAAACTGACTGTGGGCCGGCAACGTGCACTCACAGCCCAGAAAGCCAACCGTGTCCTGGGCTGCATCAAGAGAAGTGTGGCCAGCAGGTCATTGCAGAAGGTTATAGCGGAATTTCAGTCTGACATTCGCACAGCTGTAAGAACTGTGTTTTGTCAACTGCTCTCTGAGCTCTACTCTTTTTACATAACAGATTCTCTGGTTAGGAGAAGCTGGGGGAACAGAAGAGTGTTTCAGTGTTTAATATCACTACTGGGCACTGGGATGTTAGATTGCTGCTGCAAAAGAGATTAAAAAAAAAAAAAAAGAGATTGAGGCCAGCTTTTTGCTGGATGTGCAAAGGAGAGAAAGCCAGGTTTTTAAAGGTGTTGAGGAACTGAAGTACAAAGTAGATATCTTCGTGTCTGTGTGTATCTTTAGGTGTAGGGGCATAATTATTTTCAGATAAGCAACCCATTTTTACTCTTGGAAGATGCTTATTATCCTATAGTGATGACAGAGTTAAGTAATACTTTTAACTTCAAAGAAATCTGTTCCTTTTTTACGGTGAGGAATCAGCAAGAAAAAAAATCTCCAGATCTGGACAAAGAGTGTGAGGAGCCAAATCCCCCTAGCAATGTGCACAGCTGTTGTGGTCTTGAAAGCAGCAACACTCTGCTCTGAATTAGTTGTGAAGGCTCTTGTGCACAGTGCAAGGAAATGCTGAGCCCGTTTGAAATGATGTCTTGCAAGAGTACACCACCTGTGTTTTCCCTGTTTATCTGTGAGAGTGCAGATGACCAAGAGATGGAAATGGACTTGCATGCTCAAACCTTCTTCCCATAACAGCACGTTTTCTGCTATATGAAGTGGGTAAAGAAGTTGGAAGTGACTTTTATTGATGTCTTCTATTTTTAGCAAGTAATCAGAACCAATTTATTCTCCTTGATAGGGTAGTGTATAAGAAAGCAGAAGAGAGGCAGCCTAGGGGGATGTGAAGTATCTTACTAAAGATATTTCCCCTGATATCCCAGACGTAATTTATTTAACTGTTTGTGGTGGTGTTTCTGTTTCCCTTCCTTCATTTCGTAAAGTCATACTATTAAATAATATTGCTACTGATCTGGATGCTGTGAGGATCAGAAGTATTGTAGGGTACAAGAACATGATTATGACTGTAGCCCATAAGAGTTTTCTGTGACACCATTCTCTACAGACTGCCGTTCCTGGGAAGCTGACCTAACTTCCAGGACAGAAAATCTTCTATAGAGGTGACAAACTCTCAAATGACTCTTCTAAGTGTTTATGGAGGAGTATGATGTTTTCCAATTACTTAATTAACCAGTGAACACCTGTGGATACCCCGGTGGTTTCTGCCAGTTGGAAACTATTCATGGATGGGAGAAAGAAAATTGCTTGTACTGCAGTTTTGCATGGACCTGGAAGGTGTGGGGCTGCTCAGCTCTCTAGAGGAAAGGCACTGTTCTCTGCTTCATTACATTCATTAAACTTCATTACAGACCTTAAGTGTCTGTAGCAATGCTAGGGAATCAATACGGCTCTGTATTTCCTCTGCCAGAGTCATTTTCTGAGCTCTAGTGCACTCCACGGTACCGCTGACCTAATCCAAAAAAGGGTAAGAGATACTTAACCCAACAACTTCTTTATCTTTTGTTGCTCCTCACTAATCATGAAGGCCAAGTTCACTCTCAGGTTAAAGATCGAGCTTAAAGACGATTTCTCTGGGAATCCAGCCATTGCAAGGAATTGATTTCACCTGCCCTTCCAGAACACTGTGCTTCGCCTGGGCACGGGCATCCTTCAACCCTGGCAGAATTCCTCCTCCTCTCCAGCCTCACCTCTCATTGCCAAGCTCTTAGTTTCTTTGATAAATAACGCTGCCCCACATGCTCAAGTTTTCCCTGGTCTGTCTAATAAGCAATCACTTAGTGCTGATGACAGGAAACTGCCTACAGAAATCGATAGCTGATGTGTGGCAGCCCTCTTCAGGTGAAGGCAGCAGTGAATACAGATGAGTAGAGCAAGTCCCTTGATAGGAGGAGGATTTACAGACTATATTAATGTGGCTAGAAAATAAAGGGCTTAGGAGAGCCTGTTGTTTGGGCTGAAAAGAGGGGACTGTGGATATCAGTGTCAGTAGGTGTAAAGGATAAACAAGGCCGTGTCAGTTTGGATATGTAACCTCCTAGCATGTGAGACTGTGTTTTATTTCAGAAGTTGTTACAGAGGAGCTGGCATCAGGCTCCTGGGGTGTAGGTATGTGTGAGAGTGTGGGTTTGGGTAGGGATTCTGGGGCAAGCGCTGCAGTGAATTCAAGAGGCGCTTGTTTTCTTAGCACAGCTGGCACGGTGTCTGTGGCTGTGAACCTTGGAGAGTACAGCACCGCTTGTTCCTGGCACTACACACGAGTTCAGGTTCTAGGTGGTTGTAATGATCTGTTCTGACCTTTAAAAATAAATCTGAACACTCACTGAAATAACTGTTTAAGATACAGGCCATCTAGTGTAGAAGGGGAGGGGAGCTAGAAAGCAGTGTTCCTCTCTGATAGAATTGTTTCTATTGATACTTTGATGCCATCAGATTATTTCCATCTTGTTGAATCCTTGTTATTATTGTGGAGGAAAACAACTTTCAATCTCCACACAAGGATGCATTCAAGCCTGCAACTTTTGTAGCTCACGCACTAATTCTCTTATTCCTCCAAACTGACCCTATCATGTTTGACATTGTTGGATTTTCTTTTCCCAATACTTTTTCTCTCTCTTCTTCTCTAAGCTATTTTCTCTGTACTTATCCTGCTGTAAAACTTTATTGTTCCCTTAGGGTGTGATTGACTCTCTTGCAGCAAGGTGATTTACAACACTTTGCAATGAGCATGTTATATAAAAATTAATTGTATTCTGTTCTGTAGTCTGTTTTGGGTGTGCTTTTTTGGTTCATTTCCAGTCTTCCTTCACCTTCTAACCTATTCTATTCTATAAAAATAAATACTAGTATAAGTGCATATTATCTACTCCAGATAAGATCTTGTGGACTTTCTGTGGACTATAGCAAACTAAACTATGTCTTCATTCCGTGCAGTGTGGATTGATTTTGTTCTTGTCTCCTAGACTTTTTCTTGACTTAGAGATCAATCTAATCTTCTCTAACTTTTCTGGTACTCTGTTCAGTTTTTCTCCAGTTCTCTGATTAGATCTGACTGGGGCATTGTTCTAAAGTGACACACTGTAATTTCATACTCCTTTCCCCCCCCCCTCCCAAGATACAGGGTAATTTTCTGTGAGGTCTTCACAAGTGGTTGCCCTGCTGTGAGCCAGTGATTGAGCTGGAAATAAGAATGTCCCAGGGCTTCTTTAATACATATTAACACGTATTTTAACCAACACGAGGTCTCATGACATATCAAAAATTTCACTAAAATTTCATCAGCTCTTTCTTAGATTTTGATTTGTTCTTGTTGGTCAGAGAGATTGATATGTAAATATTTTCAACTCCCTTGAAAGCACTTTTTCTCTGTGGTATTACCTTGCAGTAACTGGAAGCAGTTGGGACTGCTCTGTCAGATTACACAGGCTCTTTAAAGACTGTACTGCCTAGTTAAAATTCATGGTGTCTTATCCTTTACCTGGCTGCGCAGTTTCAGGGAATGGGCAAGATCACGGTGACTGTATTTTACTTTATGCTCCGCACCATTCATGGCAGAGCTTCTCTGAGCAGCTCTTCGATAGCATAAGGCAGCTAGAGCAGAAATGTTTCATCTTCCTTTGGCCATGCCTGGCTTTTAGGTGGCAAACCAGCAGATATGGTGCAGATCATTGTGGATTATCATCCTGTCTTTTTCCTTTTTTAATTACATACAAAGCTTTGTCAAGAATCTTTTTGGTTTTGTTTGTATTGTGCTTAAAGCAGTTGGGGTTTTTATTCTGGGTTTGTCCTCAAGCACTACTGTAATGTTCCCGACTATTAGGAATAGTAAGATCTAAAAGCTAAGCCCCATCAAAACCCAGTTAAAGCAATTGGAAAGAAGCTGACTTAATTAGCTTTACAGCAAGCCCTTCTCCAAGTCTGCCAATCTACTAAATAAGAAGTGGTAAGCAAAAGCACTTACAGATTTTGTTCCTTTCTCCCTTCTTTTTTTTTTGGCCATCATGTGCAAGTGCCTACCTGTCCCAATTGTCTGCTTTCTCGTTGCCACTTCAGTAAGATTTCCAAACTACACACAAACTTGCAGGAGGTGTTTTGATTTTCTTTCCCCCCTGCTGAAACTCTGCAAGTAAAGGCAATGTAAACCACTATATTCACTTTCTTTTACATGGCCCTTCTGAAATGCTCAGTGAATACTTCAAAGACAATTGTTTCACTTAATTGAATTGATTTTTCATATATTCTAGAACTACTGGGACAATTACATCCAGCTTTGATCCTGCAAGTCAGTAAACCTAGTTGTGTGCTTGCACACGTCCATAGAAGCCATAACTGTCAGTGCTCGTGAGAGAGCCTCTTCTCTGCCAGCAGGAAGGAAGGATTCCGTTTCTTGCACCGAAGTATCAAGGAAGTTATTTTGGGACCTAGCGTTGCGCCGCTGATTTCAAAGATCTTTTTTCAAATGCTTCAGTGGATGCACAGTTGCACATAGCCTTTAGATTCCATTTTCCAGCACTTCAGAGATCACTTATACCTTTTAGTGCCTCCCATTATGACAGTACAGTTCTAAATAGTGAAAAAGGGCATGAGTGGGCATATGGGAATCTTTACCAGCTCCTGAAGACCTTATGATCTCATTTTAAATGAGGTAGATTATGTTTTAATACCAGCCATTTTTTGGAGTAGGATTATTAGAGGAGCAGGCTCATTTAGTGAAGATAGACATTTTGATGGTTCCAGTGGGATGACATTTGTGTTGTGACAGTTTTGCTTACACAATTGTATTCCTAATGTCTTTGTCATCAGAATTCAGCTAAGGAGTTGTCAGAAATTTGTAAGACAGAAAGAAGATCCAGTTGCTCCGAGAGCGCTATATTTAGCTGTGCATTAATGCATGTAATGAATGAAGACTTGTTTGCATCTGTGAAGTAAGCAAAGGTGCTTCGAAGATGTGCATGGAGCATAAGCCCTGTTGTTTTCAAAGAAGCTCATGCAGTAAATTACCTGTCAGTGTAAAGCAAATTTTTTGATCCTCCCAAAGCATGCTATGTGTCTTTCTAGATGTGACATTGGAGAAACAGAGCTCCAGGTGAACATCTTCCACATAAAACCAGAGACTGGCAAGTTTCTGTTGTTGATAACAAATTGACTATTCTCACCCATATTTTGCCTTTATTGGAGGAAAAACGTTTCCAGTGTTTCATGTGCTGACCTTGTAGTGGATGTATATGTGATCTCTGTGCGTTGTTTGAATTGTCTTCATTGACTGGATCCTTAGAAAAAAAGAAAAAGAGAAGTTTGAGAAAGAGTTGGTTGACATCAGTAAGAGGGAGTGTACTCTGCAGTCCTACCATGCTGCATCTTGCAGTGTCTTTGGCTGCATGAAGTAGCTATCACACTGTAGTATCACGTACAAAGAGTGTTCTACTTGCAGCTCTCACTGTTTCCAGAACTCAAAATTAATCAGGCTGGGTAAAACACTGTTGAAGATGACTTGGGAAGCAGCTGAATGAAACCAGAGCTCTCTAGAAAGGCATTGATTAAGTAAGTCACCCAAGGTCTGCTTCACCTTAGTGACTGCAGAGAGAGCATCTCTAACAGAAATGGGGAAAAAAAGGCTTTTAAGTTTTTAGAATGGCAGGTTCAAAAGCATTGACTGTAGGAGGTGATGGTGATACACAACCCTGGAAGGTGCTGAGCAGGAAGGTGGTTGTGCCAGGGCAGTGTGGACCACTGTCTAGTACTTCAGCAGAAGGAGGTAGGATGGCAAAGACCGTTTTCACATGAAGAGAGCAAGCCTCCTCTCACTGCTTTGAGACAAGAAATTATGTTGCTTTCAGAGACTTACTGGTGGAATTTAATTAAACTACTGCAGAAAAGGAACTAAAAAATTCTCCTTAAGTGGATTTGTTTGCTGGCAATTTGATATGAAATCAAGGGACTAGGAACAGATGATTAGCTTTTTTTTTTTTTTTTTTTTTTTTTTTTTTTGGTTTAGTTTTAAGAGATTAGGAACTACAAAATGCATAATACAGACTTCTGGCATCATTAGCAATTCCTCCAGCTTTATTTTCCCTGTCACTCTCTGACGAGTAATGAACTAAGCTGGTATTTAAGCAAGCTTAACAAGCTATTGCTTTTTAAATTGCAAGTCTCCCAATATGCCCCTCTCCTTATTATTAATTTTAAATAACTCTCATTTTTGATGCTGCCTTACTGTTCCTTGTGAATTTTGCATAAAGATTGTATTCACATACCTTCAGTCCTCCTAGCAAAGATGTGGTGATTAGGCTCTCTCTCTTAACAGGTTCCAGGACATAAGAACAAAGGATGTTTCTAGGTGATGAAAGGTCAGAAGAAAAAAGATCAAAGTCAGAAGTCTACTTTAGAAGCAAGATAGTTTGTGAAATTCATTACTGCACCAAAGCCGGCAAAATTCCTGAAAGGTGCTCAAAATTTCATGTCTATTAACAGCATTTGTAATTGAGCTGCTGAAAAGAGTGGTTGAGACTAAGCCTGAAGTTTATCTTCCTTGAAAGCTATCTCTGGCCACTTGGCTCTAAGGAGGCTGGGGTTGACTCACTGGTCCTGTTTAACTGGCGTTTCCATCCAGTTCAAAAAGGGTTTTATTGATGAATAATGCATATTATTGGGGTCAAAAGACATTCTGGTGTGCGAAGAACTTAACAAAATTTGATCAAAGAGGTGTGGTAAGTGTAGGACAGAATGATGAATGCAATATCATGTGCTTCTATTTTCTATTTCCCATAAAATAAGAACAGATGATGTCCAGCAAAGGTGGAAGATTGCTTTTTCAGGGATAAAGGAAAATACTTGGAAATTAACCTCCTTGCGTTTATTATCTTAATGAAGATAGAAAAACCATGTCCAAATGTGAACTTTGGGATCCTGTGTTCCTCTTCTTTTTTTCCAAAGACTTTGACATTGAGGATACTTAGGTTTCTTGAGTCTCTTGAATTCCTGAGTTTCTTGCACATAATAAAAATTTAAATCTTAATGTATTAAGAATTAAAACACTTAGATGCTTTGGAAGATGGTTTTTATGTGGAATATGTTATTTCACTGTGTGCTTTAGAATTTACCTTCTCTGAAGCATCTACACCTGTTGGAGATGAGTTATAAGAACAGGTGAAATGGTGTTCTAAATTGAAATTTCCCTGTCTAAAAAGATAGTAAAGCTAGCAGTGTGAAAAAAGTGGCTTTCTATAAATACAAACAAATTAAAAGCCAAGACTTTTAAAAACACAAGTTATTTTTGGATGCTTCTGCTGTGCTTAACTTGTAAGCCTCCTCTGAAGGTCATTGATGTCTCAAAAATAAGACACTTGTATCTTGAATATTGTGTAAAGTTCTGGTGCCTCTTGGCTCAAAAGGCCTAGAACAACTGTTAAGAATACAGAGAAGGGAGATGGGAAGATCAGAGATATGGTATGGCTTCTAGAGTAGATCTCTTCAGTATAGGAAACAGGTGGCTGAGGTTGGACTTGACAGGTTTTGTAAGAATAAAATCAGTAGTTGTGTGGAAAAGGGCGAATAAGGAATGGTTTCTTGAAGAATATATGGCCAAACCTGTGGATGTTGTTGCCACAGGACATACTGTGGGCAGCATGAGTTCAAGAATGAGAAAATCAGGAATAAAACCTATTAAAGACGATGAAATACAAAGACTCTTCAGGCTCAGGAAGTGTACAAGAGCCTAAGGCAGGGCTTTGGGGAAGCCTTCTTGTATGCTGCCTCTGTCCTTGCACTTTTTCTTTCCTCTGGTGTAGGATGGAGTTAATGATTCACCGCTGTTCTGGATGGAAGCTTGCCCTGGCTTGATGCAACCGTTTCTGAGTAAAGTATTGGGCTCTCACCTCCTGAGAAAGAGGCTGTGTAAAAACATCTCTGTTTAGGTACCAAAAAAAAAAAAAAAAAAAAAAAAACAGATTTCAGAGCATTAATTGTGAAGAATGTAAAGAATATCACCTTGCTCTGTGCCTGACCCCAGGAATATGGGAGAGTTTGTAGATTAAGCTATTATTTGCTGCAGGCATAAGGATTGGAATTTAGCCATTATTTGAGCAAAAGAGAATACTTTATGCTAAGTGACAGTGTTAGGTGAGTGATGCCATCTTATTTCTTGAAATGAGTGTAAGTGTAATCGCATCTAAATATGGTTCTACATGATAGACCTTAACAATTTCAGAGAGGAGTCATTACAGATGATCAAGTAAATAGAATGTATTTAGAAAGAAAAAAGCTCATGAGCTTGAACAGTTATTTACCCGATGGCTTAGTGCATGTAGGCAGAGGAGTGGTTATCCTGTCAGGCTTCCTGTGTACCTGTCAGAGTGTTTTCTGCTCCACAGTATACATATTTATACAATTAGATTGAAGCCTTAAATGCGAAGGAGCTATTGCCAGCTGCGATATGTATGTGCTCTCTGATGACAGGAATATCTTTTGAAATAGAAAGGCAATTCCTTTAAAATATGCAAGGCACAAACTTGTTTTGTCTTCACACCTTCAGGCAAACATGAAAAAGGAGAGGTGAGAAGAGGGAAGGTTACTCAATTTTTCTTGGGAGAGTTCCCAGCTCTGTTCAGCCTGGTCTACCCTCAGGCTTATGGAGCTTTCCCTGCGTAGCACCCAGCAGCCAAAATGCTAAGGAGAGTCAGTCTGTCACCAGCACCTGCCCAGGAGATGGACCTTTGGACTGTTATCTTGCTCAAGGTCTCTGGTTCTTTCAAATTTAACTTTTCAAGAGGAGCAGGTTAGGAGAAAGTGTTTCAGATGTTCCTGGGCATTTTGTCTTGGGGTTTGGTTGTTGGCCTTCTACTCCGCAGGAGGGTTATGCCTGTGCAGCGGTGCAGTACCTGCTTGTGTTAGAAGCAAACTGAATGCATGGAGCAGATTAGTTTATAGAGTTGGGTTTTTTTGTTTGTGCATTACAGCATCTCTGAGGTGTCTCAGCCAAAATTGGGCAAAGTTCTGAAAGGTACAGCACAAACACTTAGGAAGAGAATTTCTGCCCCCCCAAATGTAAAAAGGCAAGAAAAAATAGAAGGGGAGTTTCCCTCACAGAGAACTGAGCCCTGTGAGGTTAAATAACTTGCCTAAGTGTCCAAGGAGGAGCATGTTCCAAAGGCAGCTTTAATACAAGATTTGAGTGCCATGAAAAGGCAAGTGCTTGTTTCATGTTTGCTGCTGGGTGTAGGCAAAGTAACCTCGCTACAGCTGAACCACTTACATTAGAGATCTAAGCACCAGCATTGATCCTAAAGGCTCAAAGAGTGCTTGGCCTGACACCTCTCCTTGCATCATTTTTCTGCACTTTCCTTAGGTCATTTGACAGGTTGGTATGACCTGCAGTCTCTGCTCAGCAGAACCTGAAGTGGTGGGAAGACTTGTGAATCTACACTGAGGGTGTCAGCAGGGTTGTATTTACAGCCCTGCACAAATGTTTCTCCATGTTCTGCTTGGGTACAGCCACTCTGGCCTCAAACTTAGCAGAACACTTAATTTCATCCCCATGGAGAAGAATAAGCAACTGAGAAAAAGGAAAAAAGTATCTACTTACCTAGAAAGTCACTGTGAATCATTAGTTACAACAGTTTAGCTTTGAAGTTGCTGTGATGCTGGCAGAGGCAACCTCAGTCTCCAACCTGGATGAGAATGGATTTGAAGGCGTGGGGCTGCACTGTGGGGTGGCAGTGACAGCAATCTGTTGTGTCACTGCTTGGGCAAGCGTGGCTGAAGCAGCAACCTTAGAGGTGCACACGCTGGGTCCAGGCTGGCTTCTGCCACTTTTCCCACCTGCCACTGCTTCCTGTTATTGCAGGGTTGTGTTGATACTTGTGTTTATCGACTTTCTGTCCAGATATTTAGATATTGGTGCAGTCTCCCTTCAGTGCTGCTCCCTCTGATGAATTACGTGCTATATTTCAAAGATTTTTAAAGCCAGAGAATATATATTTTAAAGTGTGGTTTTGATCAGGGAAGTGACTAAGTAAAAATAACTCCATCTTTATTCCAGAATGCTTCCCTAGTGTATTTTCAAGACATTTGATTATTTTGACAAATACAAGACTTTATGCTGCTTTTCCCTGCAGACCTTGTAAAACTATGGAAGAGTGGCCTGCAGTCTTTTCTGCCTGGAGCATCTGCTACTTCAGCGCATAGGCACAGTCCTGAATATGCAATTCAGAGTCTTTATTACCTGTGCTGCTGTTAGAGACAGGAGAAATGTAGCATGATTTTTCCCATCTCAAAATGAAATTTCTGAACTGTCAGGGGAGAAAAAGCCCATCACTGAGTTGTAAACTGAGCAATAACGGAATCAGTGCAGGCTCTCTGCTGTCACTTCTTTATAAACAGATTGCTCCGGTGGTGGGCCTGTTGGTGCTCACAGGGTTCACCATGGGCCCACATCAGAAGATAAAGGTGAGAGGTGTGTCTTATCAAAGCAGAGCAGTGCATAAAAGATGTGTCTGTGGTGAACAATTTGTTTCTTCCTCCATGTGTTATCTCCTCGCTGCTGTCACAGAGGCTGGTCTTTCTGCACTGTATGAAGTCTTGTGTTTCTGGAGATGAGCATCCATGTCCAGTGGTTATACTGACAGTAAGCAGAGCAGGAGACTCTATACTGTGCTCTTTTTTTCACTCCTACCATATACTGCTCAGACATGCTGAGGCTTAGCTGCTGCATTGCTGATTTGAGATGGAGCTGAAATGTAAAATCTCAATTTCAGCCTGGATTTCAAGCCCCAGGAATTCGAGACTCCCTTGTTCATCAAGGGTTTTGTTTCAGATCTTTGTGCAGATGTGATACAGCAATAATGTCCAAATGGCTTCTTGGTGTGTCCCTTCTGCTTGAGAGGGAGGCAGTTGTCTCCTGTTGGCAGGAAACTTGCATCCAAAACTTCCCGAAACTAGTAACAAGCGCTCATTTAATGTGTCTTTGGTAACAGAAGTTTGTTGTGTTTTCTCTACTGATTTAGCAAACTGCTGCTGAAAATTTTGCAGGGGCTGGGGGAAAGGCAGAGCTGTGAATCTTAGTGTGGATTAAGCCAACTCAACACTTGTAACTGCAAGTGCAAACTAGGGCAAAATGCTGTGAAGTGGATTGGAAGAGAAGCTGTTTATTTTAATTTTACCTACCGTGTTACCCCTAGACTCCATACTCTGAAGCTGGCTGGCAGCTTGTTTATCAGCATTTGGAGATAATACAGAGGGGATCTGTGCTTCTTGCACCATCTGAACTCCTCCTTAAGAAGTGTTTCCTCGAGCTGGTCCGGAATGGGTTTTTGTTCTCATGAACAGTCTCAGTATAGATCAAACGGGTTTTCATTTACATTTTCTTTACTATGGTTTTCTTTTGGAAGAGGTGTGTGCGTATTTTTGTTAAAAAGGGAGAAGCTTTTAGGTTTTGTTTAGACTGTGACTTAGTGCTTTGCTGTATTAAAACTATTAATGAAATCTCCTATACAATTTTGCTGCCTTCCTCATATAGGTGGACACTACTGTCCTGATACTCTTGCATCTATGTGGTTGTGAACATAAATCCTCTTCAGGCAATTATAGAAACAGAAGTTCCATCAAGCTGAGATGCATGCTCATTATTTAACAGGTATTTAGTCCTTTAGGGACTCTGACTGTGTCCTGATGCAGGTATTTGGAAACCTTTTTCTGGGAGGAGTTTTCTAGGGCTCAGCATTCAGATGACAGTCCCTGTAGTCACTAGTGCTACCTCAGGGAAATGACCTTACTGATTTAAGCTGTATTCAGGGAACAAACTTATGAAAAGAGAAACACCAAAACAGAAGCCAGTATTTTCTAAAGAAGCCTCTGATTTGGGGTGTTTATTTTGCCATGATCATTAACAGCCTATATATCTGCTGCTCACAGATTCTTTGGTTGTTAGGAAGCATTGGATCTTCGGAGAAATCAAACAAGACAGAGTTTCACTCATCACTCAATAAATATTTAAAACCAAGGGGAGAGAAAAGTTGAAGGAAATGAAATGATGTTACAGATTTGATTCTGTGACTGCTACTAGCTGTTATATTTTTACTGATAGAGTCCCTTTTAGTTTAGTACCATTTGTTTTAAGGTGAAAGTTAATTTAATGGCAAAACAAAAATAACCTGAGATACGTTTGCTGCCAGCTAATTTGTGAATGCTTTGACAGTTTCTGAAAACGTGGGTCAGAGACCAAGACCTCCTCAGACCAGGCTTTCTACACGTTTCACAGCAAATCAGTCCTTAACTCAAAAGAGCTTGCAATCAAAGTGTCAGAGGAGAGACAACCGACCCAAATGACAAACAGATGGGAGGGTGTGCATAGAAACAGCAAGCCAATTAAGATTAGCATAATAAGCAACGCAATGAGGTTATTGTAATGCTCAGTAATTACACTCAAGTAAGAAACTGATGGGTGGTGAATTTCTTATTTTCTGCTTGAAAGTGATTTGAGTTGTTTCCTGCTGTTTTCTGCTGTCTGTGTGCAGGAGTGTGTGTTATTTCCAAAGCCCCTTCCTACTTTTTGGGTGTGGGAACTTCAATGCTTGGGCATGTTTCCTTGGGCTGCCAGATACCCAGTTTGATGGAAGCTTTATCCAGAACCGTGGGTGCTCTCAGCTTGTGTGGAAAGCAGTTCCCAGGATGATTTCAGATACTCTTTTGAGGCTTATGCTTCAATCTTCGCATATTTTGCCTACTTACAAGTCAGTGTTAGTGAACATATGAAGAGTCTGTTACCACAGGGAGAGGAGTGAAATACCTAGAGTGCTCCAGAGATAAATGCTACCTACTCAGAATGCAGCCCTCCTTCCGAGGTCACATTTGGTGGTGTGATCTGCCAGATTGATGTTCTGCTCAAAAGGCAGCGGGTCCAAGAAGGGAAGTCTGTCCAGTAAATGAGGCCAGGCATGTGAGCGACTGCAATCAAAACGTGCTCTTTACTCCACAGACAGCAGGACAGATGGCACTGAAGTTTATGAAATCAGGTAATAGGCTCTGGTGGAGAGATGCATGTTAAACATGTCAGTCACCCACAACTTGGAAATCCCTCATTTGACTGCTTGAATAATCAGAGCAGATTTTCCCAGAGCTGACAAGTTGAAGGTCTGTCAGAATTTCCTCCAGGGAATATAAAATACACAGTAGCAACAAACTAAGAGGGCACATTTTTAGCAAGAAAATGAAAGTACATTAATAGTCCCTTTGATATATATGGCTCTGGGATGAATTTCCTTATGTGTCTGTGTGCTCTGCTGTGGATCCAGCAAAGCCTGACCCCAGAAATCCCAAGTTCCTGCATTCAGGTTTTAAGTTGATCTTAGTTCCTTTGAAGTAAGGTTGACCAGCACTAGGTTAGAGTCTCTGAAGAGCTACGTCCCAATTTCCTTGGCTGTGCAAAATGTGCAGCTTGTAGCTGTGTGCTGGAAGATCATTTTTTGAAAGAAGGAAGGTTAGCCTCTCTATTTTTGGTTGTATTTTTATACAGCTGGCTAATGAGTCTCAGCTCATGCAGTTATTATAACAGAGACCTGCACAGTTGGAATCTCTGTCAGCTGCTAAGCTACTGCTCTTCACAAAAAGAACGTTTTCTGAAGTTCAGCAAAGTCTTAGAGAAAGCATGAGCTCTCTAAGGCAGCTCCCTTGTCGCCAATGTGTGAGTAGTTTTCTCTTCTCTGGCAGTAGACTGTGTCTTGGCGTCAGGTAGTTGATCGCCTCACTACCAACTCCCTGCAAGCCAGAGAGGAGGGAGTGTTACAGGAGGGACGTAGCATAGAAACTTCATAGGACAGAGTAATTTGAAGTCTCCTTCTAGTGCAAAAATCACATCTGAGACATGCTAGAGGTTTTCTTTCTCACCTTCTACCATGTGAATGTTGATTATATCCAGTACGTTTTCAGCGCAAGTTTTTCTTTGTTCATGTAAGTTGAGGATATGCCACCTCTGACATGAATGAATGTTAGGGAGCAGTGAAAGCTGGCTGTGCTCCTTAAGAGATGAGGGTTCAGCACCTGAGTACAATAACACAGCGGGCAGGGATCTGGCTGTCCAGAGTGCATATCACTTTACCCTGGTGAGGCAAGTGGATCAGTCTGGGGATGGCACTCAGGGTCCCCTGAGAGTCCAGATCATTAGACGCATCCATGGTAATGAGGCTGGTCTGAAGTCAGTGCAAGTCAGGACCAGAACCACATCCAGTGACATCACGCAGGTCTGAGATCAAGCTAGGAAGTTAGTACACAGAGCGGGGTCCAGATCAACAAGGTCCATTGCCAGGCACAGGAAGGGCTGGAGCTGGAGACAGGCACATCTCTACAGCAGCTGAGGCAGGGACTGAAGGCTCAGAGCTGAGCTTAGAGCAAGCACATTGGGCAGAGGGGGCAGCCAGGGTGACTTAGACCTTGGCCTTGACTTGGCAACATTTTCTGTTAGAAAAGGTGAGTTTCCCACTGTCTTTGCATCACTGTCAGGGGAAGAAGAAAGGTTCAAAGCGTTGTTGGCCTTTGCACTTGGTACAAACTCCACAGTGGTGTAGCTGCTCAGATTGTGGAGGGGACCTTGCCCTTACATAGACAGTGAGATTGGAAAGAGCTCTGCTGGCTGGGATGGACCTTGCACTGTCAGCTGGAAAGGGGGGTAAGTAAGCTGCTGCTTCTTTCATAGGGAAAAAACGAACAAACAACAAACCACCTTCCAACCTCTTCTTGCAGTAGTCAGAACAGTGGGACTGACAGAACTCTTGCCCAGTCATTGGGATTTGAGCTTAGCTTTGACGTGCCTTCATGTGCTGCTGAAGCAGAAGTTTAAGTTGTTCCTCCACTTCCATTCACCCTTCCCTCAAATGCAGTTCAGGCTCTGTACCAGCAGCCAAAGCAGCATTTCTGTGGTTTGCTCCAGGGGAAGTTGGTAGACTGAATGGAAGTGTGAGTGTGTGCTGCCTGGTTGGGGATCTCCAGTAGTTTCATGCTGCTTTAGATGCTGATGACTATTTTGGCTGGCTCTGAAGGCTGACGGCTTTAGCTTGAATTTTTTTTAGAGCCATTCAATATCCTCATCCTGTTTAATCTCTCAAGAAAGAGAAAACATGCACTCCAGATAAGTGGTGTGTGGCAGAGATAAATCAGCTATAAATTGCTTGATTTCCTTTCTGAGAGTAGCTGCTTTTGCATAATTTTTTTCAAAGAATCTTGGGGGGGGGGCATGAGGAGGTAGGGACTATGCCACACTGTTTCTGTAGCACAGAAACATACTGCCCTTTTTCAGGACTGAAAATGCCAACTTGCACTTTGCTGTGCATTGCTCAAGAGCTGTCTGCACAGGTTTTACAAGCCTCAGATGAAGGGAGGCAAGCTACAGACGGGTGACCTTGAAAGAGTCGCTCAGCAACAACTTGCTTTGTGCTACTTGGAAGCCTGTGGCTGGCCTACCTTCACCACTCTTCATTCTTAAAAAGTTACTCTTCCAGGGGTCCCCCACAAATTTCATTTTCCTTCAGTGGTTTTTTGGGGTGTGATTCAAGGGGCAGTGGGCAAATAGAGTTGCTTAGGGAAAAGTGATAGCCTGTTGCCTGTGAGCCAGTGCTCTTCAGGGCCTTTGCCTAATCTGTCCTCAGGGTTACTAAAGCAAATAACTTTTTTTTTTTTTCTTTTTTTCCTTTTATATGGGGGTAGGTTCTGTAGAGACTTGTCAGCTAGAAATGTGACCTGAACCAACAGTTCGTTTCACACCATAGGTATGCACAGTAGTTGGTATGCTGACTATCTGAGCCTGGTGACGGAACCCAAAACCAGAGGAACCCTCCATCTGCCAGGAATTCAAGAAGGGGGGAGGGAACCCAAAGACGAGCATCTGCTAACATCTAATGCAGAGATGGACAAGGAAACTGGGAGGGATTCATGAGTGGATCTGAAAGATGTTTTCTTGTGATTTATGGATGTGTTTTATTAAAGTAAGTGTGCAATGAAATCTGCCCTGTGTTGGCACTAAGCTGACAAGGAATAATATTTGGCAGTGCAGTCATGTTACAGGTACAGTCACAGGTCAGGTTGCATTAGCCATAAGAATCTCAATTCCAAATCCAATTTAACTATTCACTGGGAATGGAGCTAAAAAACCTTCTCCTTCCATGGCTACAATTTAAAGTAAAATGTTTATTAAAGAGGGATGATGTTGAATAAGAACTGTACTTTTACCATCCCTGTTCCTTCAGGGTCTTGAAACCATTCTGCTTTAACTGAATTAATTCTGCTGTGGTCCAGTGCTTTTATCATCAGTTAGTGTTTTAAATGGTTAACCATTGCATGCCTGTTGGCATTATTTGCTCGATTCAGGATGGCATTTGCTCGATTCAGGATGGCAGGTAAGCTCTGTGTCTTTGCAGACCATCATGGGAAAAGTATGTTTCTGTGATCCAAAGTAGAATCGGTGCTTCTTTATTTTGTTAATTGCCTCAGAATAAAATCCCAAGAGGAGTACGTTTTACTTTACCTACTCAGTAATATGTAATAGTTCTTGGTATATGACTGGGTGTCCTAAAATGCAGAGGGCTAGACAGTGATGTTCTTTCAGTTTCTGAAAGATAAGATTATGTTAAAATTATTTGCACAGAACATGGTTTGAGTGGTTTCAGGAGGAGGCGCTACTTGGTTTTGCAAAGTGCAAAGATACCTTTGGAAAGGAAAGGAAAGCTAGAGTTTATCAGCAGAAATACGGTATTTTTTGGAGAGGTTCTTTAATGCTTCAGAGGCATCCCAAACCACATTTTAGATACCAGCTGCTATGTGGGGCTTTTCCTGCTTTATAGCACATGCCATTTGAATTGGATGCTGAATCTTCAGCTAGATGTATGGGAATATTTTTCTGCCTTTTACACACCAGCAATATTGCCATCTCTTGGGAAAATAACTTTCCCTTCAAACATTTGCTCCTGAGAAGGATGCTTGAAGCACTTAACACCTCATATTTGGGAATGGCAGTTATACTGTTGGAGTTCTGTTATTTTCTTTGGAGTGTGGAACCATTTTTTAAAAGGAAAAGAAAGAAAAATCTATAACTGCAACCAGTTCTGGTTGCAAAGCCTGAGAGATTAAGACTGTGTGCTTTCTGTTGATGGTATGTCAGAGGGAAGATCATCAGCCCAGAGGCACCTTGAGAAGCCTGAAGATGGTCTAAGGGACAACCCTTAACCACAAGTGCCAAATTCCGCTCTTGCAGCAGAGTGACCCTGTACAGATTGGGAACCAGGGGGCTGAGTATCAATCCTGCTGTGAGGGCCATGCAAGTTGGAAGGCATGTCACGCTGAATATTGACCAACAGCGCACTCTAAGCGTGAATAAGGTGAACTACAAGCAGTGCTACGTTTAGAGGACTCTGGCTAGCAGATTGAAGAAAATTATTATCCCTCTCTGAGACTGGCGAGGCTTTGCCTGGTATGCTGGGTCTAGTTTTGGATCTCCCACTTCACAAAGGATGTTAAGAAGCTGAAGCAGGTCCTGCAAAGACCTGCTGGGGTGACATGGGACTGAGCACATGAATTATGGGCAGAGTTTGAGAGAAACAGGCTTGTGTACTCTGGTGAAGGGAAACAAAGGCCATCTAATAATAACCTAGAACTACTTGAAGGGAGTAGCAAAAATGACAAAGACAAACCCTTCCCAGTAATTGCAGGTGATGTGTCAAGGGTGCTGTGGCCAGAAGTTGGGGCTTGGAAGCTTCAAGCTACTTAAGAGCTTCTTCATTTGTTTGGTACTGCAGCTCTGTAATAAGGAGATGTGTCTCCATCCTTGGACATCTTGGAGACTAAAGTAGACCATACCATGGCTCAGCTGATCTAGTGTTGGCAGTAGTCCTTCCTGAAGAACGACATTGGGCTAGAGACCTGCAGAGTGCCCACCAACACTTCTGCAGGTTGGTGTAAAGCCTGACTCCTGGCCAGCCCCCTCATCTACAGAACTGTGATGAAGTGGGGAGCAGCATCACTGGAGTCATGCTCAGCTCGGTCTTGGAGCACTGAACTGTTCAATGTGGGTCACTGATTCATCTGTATCAGGGTGAAGGTGTGTGTTCTCTCTTGGCATTTCCCCCCACTTTATTTGACACAAGCCATGGTTGTTGCTGACTCTGGATGAGTCATTATTAAAAGAGACTCAAGTGTCCGTCATTGGTTCATCTGACAGTCTGCCCTGCTTCCACCTCTTGCCACCAGCTGGCTTTGTAAATATGTTTTCTGTTTCCTCTACCCCCTCTGCACATACTCCCACCCCCACCCCCATATTTCATTTCTCTACCACTGGGCTGAATTTTATCTGGACTTTTAAAAATACAGTTGTAACTGATACATAGCAATTTCCACTGGCCATGGTAAACTGTGGTTTCTGTGATTTTAGTCTCTAAAGTTTCCTGGATTTTTAGTGTTTCTTGAAACTTCCACAAGACTGTATGGTTCAAGGATAGAGTGAACAGAACACCTTGCCTTGCTTTAGTATGGTTGTGCTCAAGTATTTAATGGTGCTTGTGACCAGCAATTTCAGCTGGAGCAAAATCTGTAGTTGTCAGCTGATTAATCTACTAATGTACTGTAAGAAGAAATGTATCTTTAACAAAAATAAATAGGACCCTATTCTCAGCTTGGTTAAACTGCCATAGCTTGGTTGATTTCAGTGACATGATGGTAAAAATTGTATCTTCCTTTTAGGTCTTTTAAACTCTGTATTGCATGTTGGCATTTACACTAACCTCCCTGGTGCTTCTTAAAGATACATTTCACTGCCAGTGCTTTGCTGAATGCAAGACTGAGTGCTCAGATGGAGACACAATACCCCAAAGACCTGATCCTGACCTCACAGCAAACTCTATAATAACACAAGCCATGTCCCTGAAGTTAGCAGGTACAAATCTCAGCCCCCGTGAATTAAGTAGTACTACTCCCATTCAGTTCATAGATCCAATGCCACTCAACTGAAGTAAAATAAGTAAGGGAGAACAGAAGTAGACTTGAAAAATACAAGCAACTGGTGAATGAGGTAGCAGACAAACTGGAAATGAGCTTTTGAGTTTTCTCCCTAATTAGCCAAAGCAAAAATGGCAAAGATAAATCAGTCGTGACTGTAGGGTCAAAATTAAAAGAGAAAGATGAATACTAAGAGGTTAGCCCTCCTTTAAAATGATTTAGTATTTTCTTCTGGTGACTTGGAAGGTAAGCATTTCTGAATAAATTACCCTTTTTAAGTCTTGATTCATGCTTCAGTACTTCTTTTGAACATGTGCTTAAGTTCTGTTGATAGGGAAACTTATTTAATCACCTGCTAAAGTACTTCTCTAAATTGAGACCTAAATCAGCATCTATAAAAGCTTCGTTCAAATCAATGGGAATCTTTTTATAGACCTTACTAAGAGCTCTATCAGTCATTAAGTCAAAGGAGACTGAACCAAGAAGTGGAAAAATCCAAGCTGCTTCTCCTGGAAGAATAAGCTCCAAACCCTCTGTACTTTGTAATAACTTTCTTTCATCCTCTAATATTAAATGACAGCACTAATAATATGCAATATCAAGTTATTAAGCAATCTAGTCCCGAGTCATCCAATTAGTTTACTGCAATGTAATTAAAACAAAAACAACATTAACTCAAAAGTGAAATTCACTGCAGTTGAGATGAGCAAAGCCAAAGAATAAAAGTTCATTAGAACTAGATGAAATTCATATCCAGATTGGTCTAAACTCTGGGTAATTAGCTTGAAACAGCTTGGCATTATCCAAGGAGGATACAGATAATTGGGTTCAACATCCCTGAAGATCTGCTATGTTTCTTGTGACAATAAACCATTTGTGCTTTGAAGCTGCTTCCCGTTTTCTCAGTCAGCCTCATCTGACAAGGGCTATTGACCTGATAATTTACTTGTCAAAACTTGTTATTGGAGGCAGGACAAAAGCAACAAGGCATGTAGGTAATCCAAGAGATTAATTTGTCGTAATGACTTTCAGGGATCCTAACCACTGTAGTGGAGATCAAACACATCTCTGAAACAATTTAGTCTAAACTAGGGATCACATGGTGGAAGCAAATAAGCAGGCCAAGAACTATTACATTATTTTAGACAAGGTGGCTAGAGAAAAATACAACTTTTTATAAATATACGAGGTATAAAATTTGCAATTTATTCCAGAAGATGGGACATTTTCTCCTCAAAATTTTAAGAAGGAATAGCACCTTCCAATTATGCTTCACATTATCAGTCATGTGGCTGACCCAAAGTAGTAACAACAGAGCCCTGACAACTTCCCATTATGTCTCAAATGATCTCTGGGCAACCCCACTACCTCCCACAGATCCTTCTGATTTATAGTTGACTAAGGTTGAGTCAGATCACTGTATTTCTTAAAACAGTGTGTTGTAGATACAAAAGAAATAAAAACCAGCTCAGTTTAATACTGCTAACCTTATGCATATAGAAATCAGGAATGACATTTCTAAAACTGTGAAGATGGATTAAAATGCAGGAATGCAATTCTTTTGTTAAATGTTGGGAGTCTGAATCTTCTACAAGATTTGAGTGACTCTAGAAAGTGTGACAGTTGAGTGACACCTTTTCCTTCAGAAAAATGAAGTTACAAATGTGCTCACAGAAAAATGAAAACTAATATTCTCAAGTATTAACATGAATATAAAAGTTGGGATTTTCAAAAAAATAGCAAATATTGTTAAGAAAACAAGAAAATTCCATGAGGACAATGCCATCATCTTGCTACATTGGTTGCGTAAGAATAACAAGGATAAAATGAAAAGGAGTCTCTTTGCATTCGGCACCTCGAATTCTGATGCCACAAGCAATACAGTCCAAAAAGTACAACCTGCACATTTTACACAGCTATTTTCCAGAACAGAAACACAATTTCAAAACCCTGTATGAGTTGGAGAACACATTTGGTTTTATCAGCTATGCAATCTCCTCCAGCGCTACCCTTGGTAGTAGAGAAGGGAAGGGACTCCAGAACTGCATATCACCTGGGGTTTCAGTTCACGGGGGTTCACAGGATAGTCAGCTTTTAGAATGCAGAATTCAATCCTACTCCACATCACAACTCCCTCAAGCAGCCTCTCTGCATCTCAAAGTCTGACATTCACAGAGCAAAGGCACCAGGGGAAACAAAAAGTAACAAACCAAATATGCCAGGCCTTTCACATCCTACTGATGAGCAGATATCGCCAGCTCTGGAAATAAAAATGTTTTCTTTCCTGCATGCACATGGGAGAAGGAAGTAAAATTTAATTCTAAATGCAAATCTCAGAAAAAAAAAAGAAAAAAAACCCACAAACTTGCAGGAAAGTAAGGGCAGTAGGGAAATCCTAGAAACAAAATAAAGAGAAAGCATACAAGGAAGCATATATAGAAATCAGAGATAATATTTTAAGGAATTTTGCTTGGTTTTGTTATTGGCTTAATTAAAGATTCTTCAATTTTCCATTCACATGGTTCATTTTCCCCCCTCCCATCAGCCAGCATGAAACCTGGCCCCTAAAGGTTATTTTTTACTCATGATAAGGTTCATCATCAGTTTTTCTATATCTCAGTTCTGGTTGTGGGTTTCTAGCCTCCATCTTACTGGGACCATTGACCATGTTGCATAAGATCACACATAAAATCAACACTGTATCCTTCTCCATGATAACGCAGGCTTATTGTCAGTTTAGACAAAAAGCTAATAAAGTCGCTGTACATGAGACCAAAACAACCTTTAATTCCACAAACTAAAAGATACTGTTAATCAAGCTAAACAGGTAATATAATTAAACAGGTTTGCAAGCAGATCTATTTTAAGTATGTGAAAGGAAAGGTCATTTTATGTAAAGTGGAGATGTACGAGAAAACCAGAAACTTCCGGATTTGCACAACATTCTCCAAAGGATGGGGAAAGCAAGTTGTTGAAAAGGTTAAATGAGAACAATTAAAAAAGAGAGTGACTGAGATTATTAGATGAGGCACCCCCTGTCCCTGTGGGCCACCACATAACTGAAAATGCAAGACTCCCAGAAGGCCTCCCACCATGTTGCCTAAGGTACTTCACGGCTGATTTACAGAAACACAAGCTCAAAGCCAGACTACCTTGGTGAAATTCTTCAAGGCAGGATATACAGAAGATCAGATCAGATGATCCACTGGTCATTTTTAAACTTTGGTAAATAGGAAGCTATCAAAAATTACTTCAGAGGCACTCCACGCAGCGTGACATCCAGGAGAAAGCCAAGACATCAAGAGTTATTTGCCCATAATCATGGGGAAGGTTCTTGTAGTGTGAAGAAGAGAATATTCTGCTTCCAGTGATTCTGTCTCATAGCTGCAAGAGCTTTCTCCCCTCTTTTAACCATGTATGTGATTCTGTAGAATGGATGGGAAAAGAATATATTGACTGTAAAAATCATCCAAGCCCTTTTGACTCTTCCATCCAATTAAATGGTGATGAAAAAAAAAGACCATTTTGCAGCAATGAATTAGTGAAGATATTGTGAATATTGTGATATTTGCCACTGCTTCATAACCAGCTTGTTATTACTTGTTTATAACACGTAATGAGGAGAGCAAGAAAAGTCATTTTGTGTTCATTAGATTTTCAGATGTTTCAGATCAAGCTCGTCCGTTGCATCATTCTTTTTGTAGTCGTGTATTTGCTGAATAGAAACAGAAATGACCATGTTTGAGAGTGGCCAACCACTGGAAGAGATCCACAGAGAGACCAAGTAATCTCCATCCTTGAAGATACTCAGAACTCAACTGGACAAGCATCTGAACAACTTGATCTAGCAAGACCTGCTTTCAGCTACCAGAGATCCTTCTGAACACAAATTATTCTGATTCTGCAATTGATTATCTTACATTGCTCTTCTGAAGTCCAAGGCAGCTGAGAGCACTTCTTCCTCAAGCAATCAGCTTCAGAGTGGCAATGCAACTACTTCAGCACGGGAATGCAGCTGTTATTTGTGTTGATGGAGGCCCTGAGGTTGCCTCCATTCTTTAAGTCAGATTCTACTGGAGTCACTCAATGCCTCATGT